>NC_042999.1:171835676-171883176 GCF_006345805.1 Octopus sinensis
TCAGAGTAATAAAAGCTGGTCGTGGTGAAAGGTATTCAATCCTATCGCTAATCTTAAGATCGTTAGCTATTCCTCTTGCTTCTAAGTTCACCTCTTTGTATATATTCGTGTTGTCTTTTTTGTATGTGTCCGTGACACTATTCGAAATCAGGCGTTTATAAACGTCCTTATCAAGTTCCTTGTCTTGTCAGAATTAACGAAGATCTTATTCGAGTCGTTAATCTCCTTCATTTTTTCTCTCATCATGTTTTTTTGCAATTGGTAGGTATATTTGCGGAATTTAATTTTCCTAATAAGCTCGAAAGGTCTTTCTCGAAGGCTTCTAATTCCGGAATCGGTGGCGGGTTTCTGGGAGATTTAAATCCATATTTGTTTCCTTCTATTTTCTGTCTATTATCAAAGAAGAAGGCTTTCCATCTCAGTCTTCTAATAAACTCTTCCGTTTTCTCTATAAGACCTTTGAGATATTGTTTTCCGTGCGGGATAGGTATATTTTTCTGAGAAAAATCCAGCGGGTAAAGTTCCATCTTTTTCAGCTGTTTGTTCTTCCTACTTGTGCAGAGTCGCTCAAAACTTTTACAAGGAGCGGGTTACACCGGAGTAAACACATAAATGTGAAACAAGGTGGAAAAAAAAAAAAAAAAAAATATATATATATATATATATATATAATGTGTGTGTAAAATAGTCAAGGTAGAAAATGCTAAGGTAATTTTATAATAAAACATTTCGCTACCGGTTTCAGTCATTGAGACTTTCTCAACTGTAAGTATGGAAAACAATTAAATTTGGAAAAATTAAACGACAATCATTTTAAAAGAATAGTTGCATAGTATTCAAATACAAGGGTCGTCATTTTCCTTGTTTCTGCCTGTCTCTGTCTCTCTTGTTTACTCTTGTGGGTTCGAGGTCGTTTTGAATGCCTGGCAGAGAAGAAGAAGAAGAAGAAGAAGAGAAGAAGAAGAAGAAGAAGAAAAAGAAGAAGAAAAAGAAGAAGACGAAAAAGAAAAAAGAAGAAGAAGAAGAAGAAGAAGAAAAAGAAGAAGAAGAAGACGACGAAAAAGAAAAAAGAAGAAGAAGAAGAGAAGAAGAAGAAGAAGAAGAAGAAGAAGAAGAAGAGAAGAAGAAGAAATAATAATGCAGGAGTGCTATGATAGTAGTAAGATGTTAAATGGTCAAGTACACTAAAAGTGACTTGTTGTGGATGGTAGTTGTGATTGAATTCTTGAGATATCTCTTTTGAAAGTATTTTTAATGATATTTGCGTAGGTGTTATTTTAAACAGTAAGAGTAGTAAAGTAAAGAAGGTGGTGGCGGAGGGAAGAAGAAGACGAAGAAGAAGAAGAAGAAGATAGAATATTAAGAGAATGCAGAATGGTAGGCTAGTAGTAGGATGTTAAATTGTCAAGTAACGGAAAAGTGGCTCGTTTTGGATTATATAAGTGATTACGACTGTTTTAAATGAATTCTTGGGAATCTCGTTTAAATTTATCATTTCTAATATTTGCGTGTATGTTGATTCTAAGGTTGTGGAGGATATATCATTTGTCGTGGATGCGTTCAAAAGGGGTCTGTATGACAGTTTCATTCTTTGGTATGAAATTATAGAGAGACTTAAACAAGCACTTATAAATGGACTTGATGTAAATATTTAATTCACGATGGAACATAGCCATCAACAACTTCCCTTCCTTGACATCCTCATTAAGAAATCTAACAACGTAATAGAAACAGATATATACTATAAGCCCACGGACTCCAAGCAATATCTAACGTTCACCCCAGACACACCAGAATGAATATCCCAGTCAACCAAGCAAAAAGGATATGTACTATAGTTTCTAATGTAAGCACCAGGGACACACAACTACATGAACTATAGGATACACTCATCACCAGGAACTACCCATCTTCACTAATTGATATATACTTTCAACGTGCCCTACAACTCAATATCCTAGAAATCAGACATTCCAAATTAAAGAAGGATTTACAAACAAAAACCCTAACATACATCTCCAGATACAATCCTCTTAACAATTGAAGCCTTCGACACCATCCTTCAAACCATTTTCCTGCTAAAAAAGGACCATAGAATGAACATAATCCTCCAAACACACACCATCATAAAAAGCAAGAGACAGCCGAAATCTAGGAAAAGTCTGAATACGCTCAACAACAACACCGAAGCGGTTAGTAAAACAATGCGGAAGACGCAACTCTGGGATGTGTTTCAAATTAATTGAGGGACCAGTGTTCTCCTTCAAACAAGGATAACGTTTCACAGTGAAAAGCAGCTTCACATGTGCTTCGGAGAACCTGATATACGCACTAACCTCCTCTGGGTGTCAAGGCCATACAAAAAACAGTCTAGTCAAAGGATGGCTCTGCACAGATCCCAGATAAAATTTAAAAAAAACACCCAAAAAGTAACATTCAACCGACATATCGACATATGCACCAATAACAATAATCCTACCTTCGATTTTTTTCCCTCTATCAATTCAGGGACGATACAACCTGTAGCCAACAAAATAGTAAAGAATACCTCTTTATTACAAAATACAAACCCCTTTTGAACGCATCCACAACAAATGACATATCCACCACGACCCTAGAATAAACACTCACGCAATTATTAAAACTGATACATTCAAAAATGATACTCAAGTATTCATTAAAACAGTCCCAGTCACTGCTATAAGCCAATGACTGAAGCCGGTACTGAAATGTTATCATAAAATTATTTTAGCGTTTTCTGCCTCGACTTTTCCCTATATATAAATACATACATATATATATATATATATATATATATATGTATGTATTATATATAGGGAAATATATATATATATATATATATATATCAACTCGTGTGTTCCTTTTCAACCTTCTACATATATATATATATATATATATATTATGTATATAGTGACAGATAAATGGATATGTGTGTGTAATGTATGTATACAAGTATGTATGTATGTTTGTAGGTAGGTAGGCAGGTAGGTAGGTGGGTAGGTACGTACGTACAAAGTAAATATATAAAGTTTTGGTCTAAGCCACGAAGCCCTATCACTGTCTTGTAGGCAAATAAAATATCATTTTAAAATCACCTCAGATTGTCAAACAATTTGTTACGGAATGTAGTTACAAAGCTTTATAGAAAGGTTCTACAGGCATGATTGCACTGCCTTATCCAACAATGTGACATCGTATTCGGTTTTAATACTATAAGTGTACACGGGTCTGTAAACTGGTTAACTAATAATATATAGATTACATAGGAAGAAATTCAGTTAATTGAAATAATTTTCAACATTATCAGGCGCTGTATGTTTACTCACAACGCAAACACACATATACATACTTATTTACATTCTTACACACAGAAGAGCGTACACAAATATGCACACATATATGTATAAGAAATAAAGATTAGAATTTATAGAAATTATAAATATGAAGATTTATTTAAATTTAAATTAATACACTTAACCGGTTAAAATTTTTACGATTTTCAAATCTTACTATTTTGGAAATTATACACATAAGAAACTAGTTAAGTGTGTTAACTTTAATTGAAATAAATCTGCAAATATATTCTCTTTGTATTTTCAACTTCCTTTATTTCTGTTATATTACCACTTGTATGGGTTTGTAACTATTTCTTTCGCTTTCTCTCTCTCTCTATGTATATCTCTCTCTCTTTCTTTCTCTTTCTCACTCTCTCTCCCTCACTATATCTTAATTTGGTATGAAAGTACTGCCGCATTAAAGATGAGAGAGATCAAAACTTTATTCCGTTTTTAAATTAATATATTCAACCATGGTAATATTTCCCTTCATTTACCACAACAAAATCTCATTTATCTGGAAAAATATTGATCTCTCAGACGTGAAATTCTTTTGGATTCAATATAAAGATACACTCAAAATAATTTTCTTAATCGCTTTACTATTAATAAACCTGTTTCCCTCTAAATAATATTGCAATGATCTCAAAAGATATTTGTCATATGGAACAAAGCCAGACGAATAAAGAGAATTAGATAAAATTTCCTTATTTAATAGTGCGATCTGCGCTTCACTCACTCCGACAATATGTAGTCCTTCATTTTCTTGTGAAATAAAGCATCCCTTTACGAGTGACCAACTATCAGTGCTTTTTTCTGCAAAGTTTTGTGCAGTGACTGCTCCATTTTGGTTTAACACTTCATGATAGACAAAAATATTCATGCCTCACAAAATTCAAAATATAACTTCTTTCAAGAATAGTCCTAATTTTGGAAAGAACTTCTTTTTATTGTGTACTAACCATTGCTGTTTTCCTTGAGTATGATTACAGTGGAACCGACTTTCGTCACTTTTCATAATTCTATCAGCAAAGTTTCGGTATTAGAAATATCCATTCATCACAAGGTGAGAAAAATTGTTTCATTAAACTGAAAAGCTATCTAATGATTAAGGACACACTGGTAAGCATTAGGCAGTTTTGCTCGCTTAGGCATATATAACCTTCACTTTATCTAGTTGTTTGATATTACAGATATAAGCTCTAAATCACAGATACTACAATACATAACGACATAACAAGGAAACTGTGTTCTTTATTCTCAGTTTTGCAATTCTACGAAATGGAGAAACTTTAATATGTGTCGAGAAAATTAGTAATACACGATGGACTTGAAAAAGAAAAACAATAATTATGGCGTGATTCTATATTTCAAAGTACATTACACGGAAGACTTTATGGACAACCAAGTGATATGTTAGAGAAAACCAGTAACATGTGTTCTCGAACAAATTCTGTTTTCCATGTAGAAAAATTAACCTAGGTTGCAAAACAATGAGTGGAATGTTTCCTACTACTAGTAGATATAAATTTTTTCAGATTCCATTTGACGTACACGAACTTTTGGCATTAGTGAACTTCTTGATATAGTTGCCAAGTATCTATATTCTCGCAAAAGAAATCACATGAATGTATGAATCTATATATCACTGTACGTATGAATAAGTGTATGTAGGATGTATATGTATATCTATATCTATCTATCAATTTATCTCTCTCTATATAAGTATATATATATATATATATATATATATATATATATATATATACAGAACTATACGTATATACTTACATACACACAAAGCCAGCACATACTGAAGCAAAAATATATTTATCTAGGTGCGTATATAGATGAAATCCGCTCATAGATATATAAATATACATACACTTATGTGTGTATATGAGTGTGTACATATATTCGCGTGCGTGTGTGTGTGTATATGTGTATGTGTGTGGATGTGAGTAGAACTTGTTTCATTCGACTTGCGATTTTCAATCTCAGACAACATGCCTCCCTGGATAGTTCCATTATCTAAATGTATTGGAACCAAGACATCAGAGTGAATAGATTGATTGATGGCATTAAAAGATATTACGTACTTCTTTCTTTTCTATTATTTTTATTTTTGTTCTTGAAGCACAAATATATACGCACCTTCATAAAATCCTGCAAGCACTTATATATATATATAATATATATATATATATTATATATATATATTATATATATATATATATATATATATATAAGCATATCCACATGCTTGTGTTTCTGTGCGTTTGGTATATATATATACGTGTGTGTGTTTATATCTACATCTATGTATCTAATGTCCTCCTGTACATATATACATGTGTGTGTTACATAACATCAAAATATAGATACATACGTTTATGCATATATGTGAGTATCTGCGTTTGTGCTTTTGAGTATGCTATGTGTGTGTATGTGTGTGCATGTGTGCTTGCGTGTATATATGTGTGTGTACTTGTATGCGTGTGCATGTGTTTTTTTTGTGTGTGTGTGTGTGCTTCACCGATCAGATGCCTATCAGCTTCAGAATATGGTTATATTCGCCTTTACTTTATTTCACAAATGCGTTTTTCAAATACACTTGAAACATAGACTCTCAATATATCCTAACATATAGAATTGCAATTGCAACATATTTTGTTGTTTTGTTTTATGTCCTTTCAGATAATGTTTGTGGTTCCGCTTATGTTGCATCTGTCCCTCACGAATACAGTCTTTATATTAGAAATATTTAAAGAATATTCGGAAGCATTACCGTTTTACCTCCCAACCGCACCATAATATACATTCTTGGATAATATTTTCGGTTGCTACATGCAGTCTTCGTACTTGTATTTCCTATTGTGCGTGTTTATGAGGTTCGACATATCCCTATAACAATGTCTGAATTATGAAATTGAAGAAAGAAATATTAACTCCCAACAGTTATGATGAGTTTTCCTGTGGGCTTTGTTCGTAAAAAATTGCTAGAACACGCTGATTCTAACATTTCTATACGCTTCATCCCACAGGAAATTCTATATCCTAAAGCTGAGATATTTTCTTTTATCAATCAATATTTCTTGAGGTGGATTTCCAACAGAGTTTATTTCCTTGTTAACCAAATTTTTCCTGTAAAGTTGCTTCCTCTACTTTATTCGCATTTCTATTTATGATACAGACTGGACCAAAAGATTAAAACTCACTTGATCATATTGCATATAATAGGGTGGTGGGCTGACATAATTGTTAGCACGCCGGACAAAATGTTTAGCGGCATTTCGTCCATCTTTACATTCTGAGTTCAAATTCCGCCGGGGTTGACTTTACCTCGCATCGATTTGAGTGTGATAAAATAAGTAATAATCGACTTATATTCCCACCCCCACCGAAATTGCAAGCTTTGTGCCAAGATTTGAAAGCAATGTATTTTGCAAATAATAAGATGATTAAGAATAAAAACGGCAGATTATAAACATCTCAAATGCTTTGGTGCGGGACACTTAGCCCACCCTGTATAATGTGCTATAACGTAGAGGCAATGACAGAATTTTATTCAAACTTTTAGAATTGAACCCGTAATAACTTTAATTTAGCCTGGAGCAAAATATAATTTATTCTTCTACTAATCATTCCATTTTGTATTAAAGGATAATCGGCACCTAGGCAAACGCTGTCCAGAACCAAAGATACGATTATCATGGGTGGATTGGTTTTGGTATAATTTATTAGATTAAAGGTTGAACAGTATAAACTTTTGAATATTGCGCTTGAATTCTATTTATATCGACCCTTCATAGGTTTCCTTGTATTTGCAAAATGAAGGAAAAAATATGAACATCAAACAATTGGGATTCCACATCAGTATGACATTCGACCTGATTGCTAGACAAACAAGATTTTTATTTCTTTTCTTTACGTTGTACCTAATGTGTTAGAATTATAGTAGATACATTCGTACGTATCGTATAGGTATTTACTTTTCCAAGGCATACGACTCTGTTTTGATCTGTTGCCTTTTGCTCTTAATAATGATTTATATTATACATATCTCGTCATCTAAGATGGAAATACCTGACAAAAATACCATTAAAATATATAAATAGAAATATGATATTTCTTATAAGGAAACAAAGAAATAAAATTTGCTTTTCACCTTAGGAAACAAGGAAGTAGGAAGAAAACTAGCTGCATCAAAGTTAAAGATTTTATAAGAGTAAAACAACAGGCATTCTGGTGAGAACACATGCTAGAGTCGCAACAGAATTCCAGAGATAGGATAAAAAAAAAATGAGTGAAAAAGTGTGTCAGAAAAAAATTAAACTAAAGTGAAATTCAATTTTAAATCAAATCTTATATGCGAAACATTAAAACAGATAGTCTCATTTCAGCTAAACATGAACAAATGACTCAGGAGTAGCAGTGCATTCAAAAATTGTGCATGTTAACTTTGTGATTCATAGTCAATGCACCTATGCAGGGATATGCGCAAGCATGTACCACCACAGATATCGGTACATATTTTTATTAATAAAATTTTATGTGAGACACTAGATCCCCATAGCAATCATCCGATCTTTGTCCCACCCTCACTCCACTCTCTGCCCATTGTATAGCTCAGCTGCTACTAGTTTGTTCGCGAGACACAGAAAAATACATAAGTAAACCTATAAAACTCGATTGGGTGGTCACATCTACAATATCATTTCATCATAGATTTCATCAATGCGAAATAACTTTACTTACAACCTTGTAGACATGCTGTCAGGCAGTATATAGATTATATTATATTAATCTGCATACCTATGTTGTGAGATTTAATTTAGATGTATATAAAATGTATGCTCATTTGAATCAATTGTTCCTTTGCAGCTTTACGTTATTCAACACCGCCCAAAGCACATTCATCAGAAATCAATAAAAATTAAAAATTTCAACGAAGATATGCTAATTAAAACATAGCAGACCCCCCACACAATTACCTATATTGAAACACACACATGTACGCTGACAGACACGCACATATCTTCCAACATATATATTTATATGTACAAGCATAGACAAATATACATACGTAGTTATATGCACGTATGAATAAGTATATATGTATTTTGCGACTTAATATAGACGTAAAGCACGTATCTGAATATGTATACATTGATATACATACCTTCACTGGTGTTTTTGTTTGACTTAATCTTTCTCTTCACAGTATCAGCTTTGTATATTATAGTATTGGACCTCTTGCTCTGCCGCTATCCTTAAAATTCCTGCCTTTTCGAAAACAGGTTCAGCTAAACTTTTCATAATTCTTGCGAAGCTAATGCTATGTAGATTCGCATGCTTCATAGTTTAGTGAAATTATGGAGCGTTATTACACATTTATTAAGGTTGCACATCTTATTAATATGGCTGCTCATTTTGTTTTCAGTGGTGTGGATCTAATTCTGTTGGTAAAACCGATAATTTTCTAGAGTGATACTCGAGTTCCTTAAATTACTTGCTTTTTCTAATAATGTACTGAAAAATCTCTCGTTACAACAATTAATAAATTCGTGGATGTAAGTGGAGGTGTTTAAAGTAATTAGCAATCCACATTAAATTTAGTGTTCTAGCAATGGGATTGTACCTAGATTTTTTGCAACTCTAAAACATCAACAATTCATCTTTTATCTTCCATCTTTTATCGTTTCAATCATTCGACTGCGTTCATGCTGTGGCACCACCGTGAGCTTTTAGTCGAATGTATCAACCCCAGTACTTATAGTTTTTAAAGCCAAGTAGATACTTACTTCATCGACCCTTTTTGCCGAACGCTAAGGTATGGGGACGTAAACATACCTGTACCGGTTGCCAAGTCGTGATGAGGGGCAAGCACGGACACAAACACACAAATACAATACACATACACACGCTCTCACACACAGACGCTCAAACACACACACTAACACACACACACGCACACAGGGTTTCCATCTACCAAATACACTCATAAGGTTTTGGTTGACCCAAGAATATAGTAGAGAACACTTGTCCGAGATACTACGCAGTGGGACTGAATGTTTATTACTGCAATAGTCAGTTTCTCTCTCGAAATCCTTGGAATGTTTCTTTATTCACTTCGTATGCGACGGACCCTCGGTTATTAATTTTGAGAAAGAAACTATGCCATTTATTCTTTTATTTGTTTCAACGATTTGAATTCGGCCATGCTGGAGTAGCACCTTGAAGGGTTTTAGTCGAACAAAACGTCCCCCAGACTGATATTCGAAACCTAGTATTATTCTGTTGGTCTCTTTTGCCGAACTTACGGGGACATAAACACACCAACACCGGTTGCCAAGTTGTGATGGGTGGGATAAAAATAGCCACAAAGGCACACACATAAATATATACATACATGTTGAACCGCTATCTCTACACATTATTTCTGTCTTCGTTCTTTCTTCCCACATTTCTTTTTTGCATTATCTTTCCGTTTTTTCCTCTTTATTCAAGAAAAAACATTTTCTTTGTAATGAATTTCTTTGTAGGGATATGTTATTCAAGCAGGAACCAATTTTGCTCTATTATCAAATGATGATTCTGCATATTATTCGTGTGGTTATGTAATAATATTCTTCGTTTATCTGTTTTACAGTTTTAGTACTTTTCACTTTCGAGAATCCAGTTTTCTCTATGGAGACTTAATTCTTTCTTATATAGGAGAAATAGCTTAAACATATAACTGAAACCATACCATTCAATCTGAATATATTCTCCTTTCGAGAGAAGCAAAAAAAAAAAAAAAAATAGCGCCAATATGACTAGAAGAGGTCAATGCATTATAACACCATAATGCTCTTTAAAGGTGAAAATATGGACAATAACAATTGACCGAAACGTAATGTAGGCGAAAAGTAATAACTTATTTATTGACTGCACTGTGATTAAAAAATTATTCTATGTATATTCTCTGTCGTCTTTTAGCTATTACTATATATTTACATATATGTATATATATGCATATATATATATATATATATATATATATATAATATATATATATATATATGCATTCATACATATATACATACAAATATATATATATATATATATATATATATATATATATATATATATAACAAAGTGGAGTTGTTGGGTACCGCACGAGTGGAATTATATACGAAAGAAGGTTTGAAAATGCAATTTAAAAGATGTTTATTCACTTTACCGGTTTCACTCTTTGGAAAAAGATTGTCAAAAGTAACATGTAGAATTTTGGTTGCGTTAATTATTGGTTGTTACAAATTGCTACATTACATATATACAGTCTTTGGTAACAGGGACATGTTAAGGACATAAAAAAGTTCAACAAGTTCCTTAAAATGTTAGGCACAAAAGATTACTACATAAATAATCGTTCTCAAGGACATGCTTAATATAGTTTCCAGAAGGAATTGATATTGGTATTGGTATTGTATCTGTATATTCAAACATGCACAGAATATTGGTTGACACGGAGTACTACAACCCATATAAATATACATTCTTTGGTGACAAGAGCATGTTGAGAATATAAAAAAGTTTAACAAGCTCATACAAATAATGGGCACAAAAGAATACAACAAATCTATATATATAAAACTGTAGTTGTGTGAGTGTCTGTCCCCTTCGATTTAGATTCCTAACTACTCCCACATTTTGCGATGCAGTTTAACCAAATTCGGGTATCTTATAGTCGTGATTCATATCGAGCCCGTCTGCGTATTAGCGCGCGTCTACGATGAGTCTACGATTTTAAGAATAATTTAACATCATTTTTATTCCATTTTAATGCATATTTTTTCGTGTGTCGATGGCGGCGGAGTTGGCGTCCACGCTCACAGCTGCACCTGTGTTGCTTCTCCCCCTTCTTCCCTCCCTCGTGAAGCTGTGGGGAAGGGAGTGTAAGGAAATCAACGTCGTAATGCGTTGTCAAGGAGACCAGCGTTCTTTTAGAACAACGACTTCATGGCTTGAAGTCGCCAAAACAGAAATCGCTACAAAAGCTGAAACAGATCCACAAAAACGGTAATTACCGCCACACAGAGCAGGTATCCTGTGCAAACAATTTGCACAACCGAATGTTTTAGTTGTTGCACAAATATTTATATATAAAAGTAAGGTTGTGTGTCTGTCTCCTACGGTTTAGATTCCTAACTACTCCCACATTTTGCGGTGCAGTTTAACCAAAACCGGGTATCTTATAGTCGTGATTTATATCGAGCCCTTCTGGGTATTAGCGCGCGTCTACGATGAGTCTACGATTTAAAAAAAAATTACCATAATTTTTTTCCATTTTAATGCATTTTATTCGCTGTTATATAAGGGAAGTAACTTTCTAAAAATGTCTACGATGAGTCAACGATTTAAAAAAAAATTACCATCCTTTTTTTCCATTTTGATGCATTTTTTCGCTATTATATAAGGGAAGTAACACTCTAAAAATATCTACGATGAGTCTACGATTTAAAAAAAATTACCATCATTTTTTTCCATTTTAATGCATTTTTTCGCTATTAAATAAGGGAAGTAACTCTCTAAAAATGTCTACGATGAGTCAACGATTTAAAAAAAAAATTACCATCATTTTTTTTCCATTTTTTTTTGCTATTTTTTGGCTATAACTCTCTAAAAATGCTTATATAGTTATTTCCCTTACAAACCCGAGCAACGTCGGGCGATACTGCTAGTATATTATACATTCTCAAGATAATTTCCAGAAGAACGTATCAAAAATGTTCAGTATACACATACAGAATATCATGAGTTCAAAAAGATTTACATTATAATAGTAGTGAAGCTAAAACTGACCTGTCCGCTATGGTAGCGTAAAAGAATATTATCTATTTCAAGGGACACAGTAGGTGTGTTTGGTTGGGGGGAAAAGGAGGAGTAATGTGGAACTGAAAAGAATTTACCCTTTTTTTGTCTCTCCTTCAAGCATCAATGATTTAAGGGTCAGGATGGGGTGAGTGTGTGTGTGTATACATATGTGGTGTGAATAGATGTGTCTGTGTGTCTGTAAGATCTGGTAGGATGGTGTGTGTATATGTGCGTCCGTTTGTCAACCGCGTGTGTGGTTGTCTTGGTGTTGTGTGTGTGTGTGTGTATGTATGTATGTGTGTGGATGGCATTTGGCATGGTGCTGCGTGTGTATATGTGTGTCTGTATGGAGGTGAGATTGGTGTGAGTGTGTGTGTCCTTGTGTGTGTGTGTGTATATATATGTATACATAAGTTGTGTGTGTGTGGAGGGGCTCTTCTTGATTGGTTCAGAGCTCCATTGTGGTGTAAATAGATGTGTGTTATTTAAATAATTTTTTGGGGTAGTATGGTGTGTGTATATGTCTGCCCGTTTGTGTGTATGTGTGTGGTTAATGTTTATTAGTGTGTTGCGTGTGCGTTAGTGTACATGTGTTTGTTCGTATGTGTGTCCATGTCTTTTGGGTGTATCTGTGTGGCATGTGTGTATATGCGTTTTGCGTGAGTTGGTATTGAGTATGTGCCTGTGTGTGTGCGTATATATGGTGTGGCTGTATGTGTCTTTGCGCGTGTACATATATGTATACATGCGCTTATGTGTGTGTGTGGGCCATATATCATATATACAAACACATGTATATATATACACACACACAAGGGCACACACACACACACACACACACACATATATATATATATATATATATATATATCAGGAGTGAGACATCGATAGATATAGAGTTGCGGAAAAATTGTCTCTAGGGCAAAAATGAGCATTTTCTGATTTCTTAATTTTATTTTCTCTCCATTACATATTTGAAAGCTTTATATTGCAAGTAATTTATCATTATTTTGTGCAGTTGCTTCTTAGTTTGGAATAAAAAGTCGTCAGTATTTTATTCGTCGCTGAAATTCAGAGGGTTTCGTGCTGTCAAGTGAAACGTATTTATTCTTTCAAGAAAAGTTGCATTACCTGTGACCTGATTGTAACTAAGATTGTTAATAACATATCCGGATAATTTTTGCTGTCTGTTTAATAATCAATATTCATTTTTCTTTTGAAGTGAGATTGCAAGTCAATTTTTTTGCTACACTAATATCTGAATAGATAAATATCACTTTTCAAAATGATGCCTAAATTAATGTAAACTGAGTAATAGCTAATTTCACTAATTCCTTTCATTTAACTCCGTTGTTTAACTCCATATCTGGAAAAGCACAAGGAAGCTATAGGAAATATTTGCTGTAGAAGTCTTAGATTTTGTCAAGTTTGTTTAAGTACATATCATGTAGACATTTTCCAATACCCTCTTTTCATTGACAAAGACATTTCTAATTTTTGCTGCATTTCTGATCTTTCTGATGTCTGAGATATGGATATTGATATATGTGAGTCTTTTCCCAAAGTAATTTATGCAGTAAATTTTATTCATTTTGCCCCTGCTCCTATACATATATTGATGTTTGTTTTTATAGTATAACAAAATCAATTCAAAGCTAAATAATATTAGGATTACTTAATACATTAGGTAGAGTCAAAGTATATCCTTCTCTAACAAAAATAGTACTGACAATTACTTCGACGTTTTTGCTCGCTAAGCCTTCATCTGACTATCTGAAGATGGACCAGCCATCCGAAACGTTTAAATCACCCGTAATTCTATTAAATCCAATACGAAATGTAAAATGCGGCTGTGTGGTAAGAAGCTTGCTTCCCTACCACATTGATCCAGGTTAATCCCCACTGCGTGGCATCTTAGGCATATGTATTCTACTATAGCTTAAATCAGACCAAATCCTTGTGAGTGGATTTGGTGGATGCAGACTGAAGGAATGTCGTCGTATATATATATATATATTATATATATATTATAATATATATATATATATATATATATATATTATACGACGACATTCCTTCAGTCTGCATCCACCAAATCCACTCACAAGGATTTGGTCTGATTTAAGCTATAGTAGAATACATATGCCTAAGATGCCACGCAGTGGGGATTAACCTGGATCAATGTGGTTGGGAAGCAAGCTTCTTACACACAGCCGCATTTTACATTTCGTATTGGATTTAATAGAATTACGGGTGATTTAAACGTTTCGGATGGCTGGTCCATCTTCAGATAGTCAGATGAAGGCTTAGCGAGCAAAAACGTCGAAGTAATTGGTCAGTACTATTTTTTAGAGAAGGATATACTTTGACTCTACCTAATGTATTAAGTAATCCTAATATTATTTAGCTTTGAATTGATTTGTTATACTATAAAAACAAACATCAATATATATATGTAAAGTTGAAACTCAGAGGGAGATTCCACGTGGTGGTAAATATAAAATTGGATTTAAGGTAAAAAAGGAGAGAAATCTTGCTTGTGTAGATAAAGATTCAATGTCATGAAATCATGAAATCATAATGTTTTGATTTATCTTGCGTAGAAGCAAAGATGAAACAGTTTTGCGTTTATACAGAGGAGTATAGCTCAAGGGGATTAACTAAATGGATAATCACTGGATATATTTATTAACTAAGAGGTGGTAAATTTTTCCCCCTTTTCTAATTTTTATTTGTGAATTCCACTAAATATTCATGTTGTGTTCTGGTTTGTATTTTTCGATAAATGCGGCCAATTTATTTAGCCGTTGATGAGTTGAGATCCTTTCCGAGCAATGGCATAATGGGAATATTGTGAATTGTAGATGGCGTAACTTAGAACATCTTAGCATATGACCACTGAGTGGTATTTCACAGCATTGAGGGTGGTAGATTTGTCGTCTGTGTAGTGTAGGTATACGTCTGCGGGACATTCCTGTTGCGCCTATATAGTTTCTACTGCAGCCGGAACATGTTATGATGCAGATGAGATTTTCAGAGGCGCAAGTGAAGTTAGTTTACATGCAAAATTTTGTCCTTTTTTTAAAAGGGAATCCTGAGTCTTCCATTATGTTGGAACGTGTTCTAGAGTTCGGTCGCCCATATTTGAAAGCTTTTTACATTTCCGCTCGAAGGTGAGCGAAGGTACGCGGATTACGACCATATACCCGATCTTTTGATACTTCCGAAAGAAATAAGTCACATGGGGTGAGGTCGGGTGACTAGGTAGGCCATTCGATTGGCCCTCGTCATCCAATCCTCGCGCCAGAAACATTGTCATCCAAACACTCGCGCACTGACATTGTATAATGTGTCGGCATCCCATCCTGCTGCAAGTAAAAGTCTCATGTTTGCTCTATTACTTGTGACTAGAACCAGTTTTGAAGTATATCACGGTATGACGCTCCGGTGACAGTAGCATCAAAAAAGTATGGTCCAATACGAAATGGCACGCCACACGCTGAGGCCAGGCAAATCCACCGACTTCTGCAAAGTGTAATGAAGAGATTCGGAATTCCAGCACACGTAGCCATGTTTGTCAATTTGTCCCTTGAGTTTCAAATCTGTTTCATTAGACGACAAGATTCTGTCGACGGACGACGGATCATCTTCGAGCATCGGTTGAACATTTTCGCATGCTTCTCGGCACTGATCAGGATCGTTGTCATTAAGTTCATGTACGAGGCGTGTGGAGGCGCAATGGCCCAGTGGTTAGGGCAGCGGATTCGCGGTCATAGGATCGCGGTTTCGATTCCCAGACCGGGCGTTGTGAGTGTTTATTGAGCGAAAACACCTAAAGCTCCACGAGGCTCCGGCAGGGGATGGTGGTGATCCCTGCTGTACTCTTTCACCACAACTTTCTCTCACTCTTACTTCCTGTTTCTGTTGTACCTGTATTTCAAAGGGCCGGCCTTGTCACTCTCTGTGTCACGCTGAATATCCCCGAGAATTACGTTAAGGGTACACGTGTCTGTGGAGTGCTCAGCCACTTACACGTTAATTTCACGAGCAGGCTGTTCCGTTGATTCGGATCAACCGGAACCCTCGTCGTCGTAACCGACGGAGTGCTTCCACATGTACGAGACGTGGAGTGTACGGTGCTTTCATAGTTCAAACAAAGTTATGTCAACAGTTGAGTAACTCACATGAAAATCTGAATGGTCGGCAAATTGGCTTGAAATTGGGCTTGATGCCGGAGTGTTGTCGTTAATCTCTCTCATATCAGCAGCCTGAAACTTTCATTTGTTGTACAAACTTGGTCGACCAGTGTTGTTCATCCTTTACGGAACCGGTAGTTTCGAACTTTCTTATTAAACGAACGATTGAACGACTGGGAAGATGTGGGCATGTCTCTCTTCCTGCTACTGCTGCATTATTCATCGCATAATAGTTTTTCACAATATTAACACATTCTTGTAAAATAAATCGTATGTCCATTTCACAACACTAAAAGCCGCTGTTGGAACGCAACAAATTGAATTTTGAATTCAACGCAACAAAATGATTTTTGAAAAGTAAAACGTCTATTAATGAGCTCGCCACTAAATGCACGTAAATTTAAGCGGTGTTCCAAGCATTATATATTCGCTTTCTCTTCCATGAGAAACGAGAGATTTTGAATGCCTCAGGGGACCTTGGTCTTTTTTGTAGGTTTTTCTCTCCAAGGCTACACCTATACTGTGAAAAATATCGATTCCCCTTTTTTGGGTACTTTATATATTTCTTTCCTTTCTTTTTGTACACCACACAGCCCAACGATTTAATCCCTAGTGATCGAACTTTTTGCTTTGTGTGTCCACCCGTCCCACCTCGAAAAGAAAAACTCTACATTGAATTTCGTCTGCTTTCTGTGTTTAGCGCTGTTTGACCATAATAAAAAGATATCTCTCTCCCTCCCCCTCTCTCTCTCCATATATATATATGTATATATATGTATATCCGATATTTTATAGAGACGTGTATCACGTTATTAACATTGAATTTGATTTTCTGGAAAAATGGTGTGAGAGAAAAAGAAAAGCACAGTGGGGGGAGATAGATTGAGAGAGAGGTTTCTGGAGAATCAAGAAAGAGAAACAAAAATAAAAATAAAGGATGGGGAAAGGACACATATATAGCAGGAGAGGGAGATAAATAATTTTCTTTTCGATTTGGTGTGGTAATGTATTGAAATTTCATTACAACGTACTTTTCTTTTTTCTTTCGCCTTTCTTTTTTTCTTTTTTCGGCGTATACTTAGCATCTTTGTAAATAAACACATTTTCACACAAGATGAGCTTTATGAGGAAGAAGAGAGAGAGAGTTTAATTAGCATTACAAGAAATACATCACTAAAAATTGAAAACGCTTCCTAGATGACTGCTTCATTTTTGGGAACAAATCCAATGAGGTCCAACAAACATTTAACAATATACTTAACACACTTCACCCCTCCATTTAATTCACGGCAGAATCCAGTTGCAATGAATTACTATTCCTGGATATTTACATAAAAATACGCAAACACACAGTCGCAACAGACATACACCCATCTTTGAATTTCTACTTTTGCCATCCCTCATGCATCAAAAGAAACATTCCATACAGCATAGCAAGTCCAATCTGGACTATAGCAATTGACACCAAAATACGTCAGACACGACTGAACGATCTCAAAGACTTCCTAACAAAGCAGGTAATGACAGAATGAACAAGAGTTTATCAGGAATCAAATTTAAAATAAGCAGAAAACGGAGAAAAGTTTTGATCAACAAACGAACAATTTGACCAAGATCTGTTATTCATTTTTGAATACGAAACGTAACGTTGCTTACGGCCGTTTCGGTTACCAATGTCAGTCGGTGCTCACAAAGAAAATTCCGAAAATAATTTTCCTTACCTTTCTAGCACATTCGATCTAGTACGTGGAGCTTCATCAGAGTGAATACAAATACATAAAATAAAAGAGGGCAAGAGAGAAGGCGGGAGAGGAGAGAGGAAAGTATTGGGCCTCGAGATGAGGCAAGAAGGCTCAATAAATTAGAATCATACCGTTTCGCAGTGTGAAGTTTCAAGTCGATGGAAAAAGAGTAAACTAACAGATAATCTAGAAAAGTAATGTGTGGGTCATCTCTTTTTACAGGGATTCCAGCTGTATAAATAATAGTAAAATAAAACTAGTGCTAAAGTAAAATAGGAATCGGGAATAAGTCTAGACAAAGGATAGTATTTGTGATTTCGTAAATAGAGGTAATTAATATTTATCCAAAAACGTACCCGTATAGTTTATATAATAGGGTACTTATAAAATAACAAAATTTTAAAAAAAGATAAAATAAATACTAGCAACCATATGGCAATAACTTTCTGACAGTTAAGGGGAGACTACTCTAAGGGAGGTGGTTACTAGTGGAATTACCATCGAAATATAATGTTAAATCTAAGATCTTAAATAGCCAGCATATTTCCAAGTGGTGGTTATACTATTTATCCAAAAACGTACCTGTAAAGTATTTATAATAGTCTACTTACTGAAATATTCTTGAGATCAACCGCCGTTGTCCGTATTGGAATTGACCAAAGTAGAGCCATTTCTACAATTGGTCAGTTACATTTAAAACCAAGACCAAGCCAAGACCGTTACAAGGCTAGATGTAAATTAAGAAGTAAATAAACGAGTAAATAAAAGTTGGGGGGAGAAGACTATGTCATTAGTGAAATGAGGCCGATTATGCCGTTTTACACCATCTCAACAGAAAATAGAATAAAATTTGTTTTAAATAAGATAAAATAAATACTAGCAACCATATGGCAATAACTTTCTAACAGTTATGGGGAGACTACTGTAATGGAGGTGGTTACTAGTGGAATTACTATCGAAATACAATGCTAAATCTAACATCTTAAATAGCATATCTCCAAGTGGTGGTTATACAAGACGAGCAATTAAATGTCTACTCATTCCTGAGTGCATTCTGCCTATTAGACATACGAGAGGGCCATATTACGAATCTCTAAAAGAGTTAAACGATTACAGGTTAAATCACTTACTCATTACTAACATGGTTACAAATTCAGGTTCCGACTAAAGTTTACTTAATGTTACACAATATATATTACGTTATAATTAATATTAGATTGTGCATATTACTAAACTTGTCGTTATATAAACCGTTCCATGGGTGCAGCCATATGGGCTCTACTACAAAATTTCCCGTCCGTTCATGCCCCTTATGACATACTCTTCTCCCGCACACCTTTTATTTACTGGTTTATTTGCATCTTTACAGGGATGACGCACCTCTTATAATTAGAAACACTTTTAACAGACGCCAAGAACTACTTAAGAAACGTCTGTACATATTTTCCAATAGATTCCGCATCTCTATTACTATAGAAAAGGAAAATTACACTATCAATTACGTAGACGTTAAATGCAATTCAAATACGGGTTACACAAAACTTACATGAAACGTAAATCTAACTTAAAATATATAAACTATGAAAGTAATCATCCATAATCTATAAGAAGAGCTCTTATAAAGGTCGTTAGTAAAGGATCTCCTATCTCTCTTCTAATGAGAGCCTATGTAATAATCATAAATATAAGTACGATAAGGCACTTAAAAATGCAGGTTATAGAGGTAGAATTAAATGTATCCCATACACGAATGCAACGAATAGATTGACAATTTTAACTGAAACAACACAGAACATAGAAATATACCTGAACTAAGTAATATAGCACAAAATATATAGCACACGACAAGAACAGGGTCGGAACTCGCAGCACTAAGAACTACAACAATAACAGAAATACAACAAATAAAATAGCAAGGGGAATTAGACGATGTGTGAACGATATCAACAATTCCACTAATCCCGAAGACCACAGTAATAATTCAAAACATTATCTGCAAAATCCGTGTCCTAGTACCACTAATGGCGGTATTTATGCCTAGATAATAATACAAATAATAATAAACATATAGACCAGGCGCATCACTTTAACAGCTATAAACATGCGTCGTTAGACAAGAAAACCGGTAAAACAAGAGACATTACCTGGTTTGGAAGCACTCCGTCGGTTACGACGACGAGGGTTCCGGGTGATCCGAATCAACGGAACAGCCTGCTCGTGAAATTAACGTGTAAGTGGCTGAGCACTCCACAGACACGTGTACCCTCAACGTAGTTCTCGGGGATATTCAGCGTGACACAGAGAGTGACAAGGCCGGCCCTTTGAAATACAGGTACAACAGAAAAAGGAAGTAAGAGTGAGAGAAAGTTGTGGTGAAAGAGTACAGCAGGGATCACCACCATCCCCTGCCGGAGCCTCGTGGAGCTTTAGGTGTTTTCGCTCAATAAACACTCATAACGCCCGGTCTGGGAATCGAAACCGCGATCCTATGACCGCGAGTCCGCTGCCCTAACCACAGGGCCATTGCGCCTCCACATTACCCGGTTTATACTGCCACATGCGATGCAAATAAAGACCGACTTATCTAACGCTTTGATAAGAATAATAGTTTTTCGAAACTTATTAATAGTAGAGTAATAAAGGTAGGTTATAGTCTAACGCATAACTTAGTCAGCATCATTCCCTCCATAAATAATTTTAAAAAAACTAGATATTTTCTATTTAAATAGAAGCAACATTAACAACGAGATCAGTAATAGTAAGAAGAAAAGCAATAAACCCCATAACCACCCCAATATTAGTAAAGGTTACACTTGGAACCATAATAACCCTATTAATTTTAATAGAGCTAGCAATATCTCACCAGAAAGTAATTCCTCTGCCATAACACAATCTATGTGGACTGTATGAATTAAGATAATTGTGTCATTGGAAATACCTGTAAAAGTAAAGATGTACTTTACCAGTGCACTCTCACAACACAGTTTAGTAACAGGGTATACATAGGAACATCAAAATGAAATGAATCGAAGACGATTCGCTAACCAACACTATTTCAGAAATAGAAATAGGATTAAGGTGACCGGATTAAGTAAATATATTTGGAAACTTAAAGATGAAGATAAAAGATTCGCTCTAGAATTGAAAATCCTCGCCTCCACACCTTCGTACAGTGTAAAAAATAAGAAATGTCATCTTTGTATCAATGAAATATGTTTCATACTAGTGGCACAACATCCCTTATTTAACTTGAGGGAAGAGGGGAAACCAGCCTGCTTTCACAAAGGAAGTTTTACCATCGCTAAATATAAATAACATTGGACACCCTTGCACCATCCCCAAAGATAGCACCCAGAGCCCTTCACCACAGAAATAGTAGTTCTTAATATTAAATGAAGGCATATATAAACTCCTAAGTTAAAGCTAGTTTAACAGTATTACACATTTGTGTCCCTTATTGGTGTTCCAATAGTAATATCCTTATCCCTTCTCCAATATAGCCGAGTTTGACTCCCCCACTCATTAAAACTAATTACACAATATATATATTTATTTAGCCATTTCTCCTTAATATAACCTACTCACCCCCTTTAACACATGCAATTTCTTTCAATCATGAACCTAATTTGGAATAGAGAGGGCATCAGTACTTAACCCCCAATGATTAACCCACCACTCCAGAAAGCCTGTTCCGGCCATCTCAGATAACACTGTACTGGCAACAATTTTTACTTGTCTGAACCTTGTATAAAATGGGTGCGCTTGTTTTCAATAGCGTCAATCTGGACTTCAATTTCAGACCTCCCTCCACTTATAGTGCATCCAATTAGACCTACCCAATTAGGAACAACAAAAACCAACATAGAACATAACTTAATTTTAACAACTATATATTAACTGCAAGCCTCTCTAGATCGTATAGGTCTGTATTTGACACTGCACTAAACGTCTTGCCATAAGCATATTGCGCATGAATGGACCTGAAACTTTGTGGTAGACCCCATATGGCTGCGTCCACGCAAGAGTTTTATATAACGACAAGTTTAGTAACAGGAACAATCTAATATTAATTATAACATAATATATACTATGTAAGATTTAGTAAACTGTAATGGGACCCTGGTTTTGTAACCATGTTAGTAATTAGCAATTGATTTAACTTGTAATCGTTTAACTCTTTTAGAGATTCGTAATGTAGCCCTCTCGTATGTCTAATAGGCAGAATGCACTCAGGAACGTGTAGACATTTACTTGTTCGTCTATTATTACCACCACTTAAGAATATGCTGGCTATTTAAGATGTTAGATTTAACATTATATTTCGATGGTAATTCCACTAGTAACCACCTCCCTTACAGTAGTCTCCCCTTAACTGTCAGAAAGTTATTGCCATATGGTTGTTAGTACTTATTTAATCTTATTTTTAAATTTTGTTATTCTATTTTCTCTTGAGTTTGTGTAGAACGGCATAATCGGCCTCGTTCCACTTATGGCATAGTCTTCTCCCCCCAACTTTTATTTACTCGTTTATTTACTTCTTTATTTGCATCTAGCCCTGTAACGGTCTTAGCTTGCCCTTGGTTTTAACCGACTATTTGTAGAGATGGCTCGACTTTGGTCAATTCCTTTACGGACAACAAGCGGGTTACCTCTGTAATATATCAATAAGTACCCTATTATATAATCTTTACGGGTACGTTTTTGGATAAATATTAAATAGCTCTATTTACGAAATCACAAGTACTCTCCTTTTTCTAGACTTATTGGCGATTCCTGTTTTACTTCAGCACTAGTTTTATTTTACTATTATTTATACACCGTGATACCCCTGTAAAAAGAGATGGCTCACCAATTATTTTTCTCGATTATTTGTTAGTTTGCTCTTTTCCCCATCGACTTGAAACTTCACACTGCAAAATGGTATGATTCTAATTTATTGAGCCTTCATTCCTCATCTCAAGCCCCTGCTGTTTCATCTTCACTCTTCCCTATTTTTATAAACTCTTGTTTATTTTGTACCCTATGAGCAAAGTGTGCCTGCATACTGATGCCTAGGGTTAATATAAGTAAGTGCTACAGGTAGTAAGAACGGATATTCTTATCTGTTAGACGGTTATTCCAACCGCTAACTCTGCTTACATATGTGTGTGTGTGTGTATGTGTATTACTATATGTGTATATATATATTACTATGTGTGTACCTATGTGGAAGGGTCGCAAATGTGAATATAAGTATGTGTGTTTGTGGGAGGCTCCAATCAGTTTGTGAATACATTTTATTCTTTTGGGGTGTAAAAAAACTAAAAATCTACCGACAGCTGTAACCCAATTTTCTCCGGCTAAGTTCTCTCACACGTTGACACATGCATTTATACACTGCCTGAGGCATATGACCAATATTCATAAAGACAATATAAAAGCTTAGAGACAAAGGATCTCTCGCTAATAAGAATTGTATACCTTTAATTACTTCGCAAATGGCGAGGCAATGTTCTGACAAACCAAATGAAAGCTTGACTGACGAAACCATTAATCAAGCAGTTGATCTATTTATTGGTTAAATTGTTAATTAATAGACTAAGACCATAAATTGAAGTTAAAGCGAACCTCTGAATCTGTTTCTTATTGATAAAATGGCCCTACAAAGATACAACGTTATATGTGCATAAATATTGACGTATTTATGTTTTATTTTCTATGTATATTTTGGTTTTTATTTTTCTAGAGATGTAGTTACTTTCAAATATATTATTCATCTCACATCAACTAAACAGTGTAAAATAGAAGGCGATGAAAATCGAATCTATATTCATGTTTGAAGGAGGATAAAAAATGTATTGTGTTATAAATCCTTTGATTCAACGAATTATATTTATATCTTAAAATGATCATATTATGTATATTAGAACACATATATTTATATTTTATTCTTTGATTGATCGAACCGATTTGTTTTTCGTTTATTTTATGTATCTTTGGAAACCATTCCATTTTTTCTCCTTTGACATTTAAGCATAACTCTCGAGATTTATAGCATCGTATTTATATTTAGTTCTAAAGATTATAGACTATATTATAATGATATTGGTTCATGATCTTTAATTCTTAGTAAAGAAAAATTGTATAAGTAGGCTGCAAATTGTTCAAGGCGTTAAAACGTAGAACAAGTTGCCAACTCTCTGCTTCTAAGTTCAAATTTGGCCACTATAACATTTACTTTTTCATGCATTCCAGCATGGTAAAATGCAGCTGCAGTCCGGAAGGATAGATTGGTGGAATCGTTCAAGTAGACAAAGTGTCATGAAATATTTTTCCAGCCTTTTCAGTCTGAGTTTTTATGTTGGAATTATCTTCCGCATTCGTTTTATACCAAAACACGTTTCATTAATTCCTTTAGATCCATTCATACTCTGTCAGACAGTGTGAATGTCTTCCTCCCTATTTAAGTTTATGAGAGCTCTTCTCTCCGTCACGATATAAAAATACACTTCTGTTTATCTTTTAAACTACTTATTGCATAGGAATTATTGCAGCTAAATTTCCTATCGTTATATAAACCATTTGCAAATGAAGCAACACTAGATATACGTTTTTACACGATATCTAGATTCTAGATATTTGGCATATTTCCTAAGAGTAGTTTATATATTGCAGGAAGCGATTTTTTCAGAGGCAACGTCTTTTAGATATATGCTTTTGATTTTAACAATCCTTTAGAGCAGTGATTTTTCTGATTTAATTATAGCTTTTCTGGTTTCTGGTAGGATGTGATCACAGATATGGTTTCAAAGCAAGGAATAAATATTCATTCTGTTTATCTCTCATCTTTAGGTAATTGTTATCATTGCTTAGCAAAGGTTTTTAGGGTATGTGGCACTAATTTGTATATTGGCAGCAAGAGAGTTGGAACAGTCAGAAGATTCTTTTCTATTCTAGGCACAAGGCCAGAAATCTTGGGGCAGGGGGGAAGGCAGTCGATTAGAATGACCCAGTACGTAACTGATACTTAATTTATCGATCCCGAAAGGATGAAAAGAAAAGTCGACCTCGGCGGAATTTGAACTCAGAACGTAAAGACAGACGAAATACTGCTAAGCATTTCACCCGCCGTGCTAACGTTTCTGCCTGCTCTCCAACTGTCAGAAGATTAAAAACAAGTAATATCGATACATTGTGCAATATATTTTAGTGAAATTCGAGATATCCGTTTGCTAGAGTTTACTGCAATCTGTTATTTCTTTGTATGTGAATGGTCTGCTGTTAGGTTTCTGTGTTTCATTTCACATCATATGTGAGGTCATTAAATATATATGCATCACGTCTTGCTTTGTAGATGATGCTACTAATATTGGTGTAGATCTTGTTTTAACTGTTATAGTTTCTCGCCTATTTCTCCACATCCTTATTCTCTTCTTTTTCCTTTTGTTTTCTCCAAACTTTGTGCATAAACAAGGGCACAGAGATGATAAAAAGCCATATAGCTGTAAATTTCGGGCTCAAACACATTGAGCATACAAATGATCAAATGCCATAGAGCCGAAGTCATTTCGTCTCTATAAATTTTCCGCTGGAATATGGTGTCTCACACTCGATATAAATTGTATAATATTACATTATCCATTATATTCCTTATTCTTTTGAAAGAGTAGGACTTGTATGTACTACTTCTATTACACGGAACCTGTTGTTTTTTTTCTACGTCGATATTTTCTTATCCCACTTGTGTGTTCAACTTTATAATGAGGCACAAGATATTTTGGCAAATATTTCCCTATTGATTCTTGCAGATCGATATACATAGATCGGACTGTGAAATATAATACTGCCAGGATTTGCAAAACGCTTTACAGGATAGTTCCATCGGCTACAATTAATAAGGAAATTTCACTAAGACACATCCTTCCATCTTGGTAAAACCGACACATTGAAAAATATAGCCTCTTTAGTTGCCCCAAAAAACTACGGGTTAATTATGTATGATCTTCAAAGAAACAAAAGAGTGACAAAAGGAACATGAATAGCAAAAACATTTATAGGAAAATCTTCCTATAAATCGAGAGGTAGAATTGCTAAATATTTTACTAATCTCTTTCAAACATGGATGGCGCATGAAGCGCAATGATGTAATATCGGAGATCACATCAGTAAATGGTGTCGTTATCGAATTAGTATGGGTTGTGCATTTTTCAAGTAAATATGCCTTTGAAAAAGTGTAATGATTCCTGCAAAATAGTAAAGTACTACAATGCAACAATGATTTCAACTATCTGTGAGTTTGTCCCTAGTTGTTATTAACACCCCATTTTGATGTAAAGTATATAGCTACAGAATATGCTGAGTGACAATCTGTAAAACTGATTCAATAGATAGCTATCAAAAGACTATCTAATGATTTGACAGCATATATATATATATATATATATATATAATATATATATATATATATATACCTAATCATAATGTTTCATGTATGCATTATTCATTTAACTTTAGAATATTCTCCTCTATTTCAAATTAATTACGATGCATTTATAGATGTCTGTAATAAGCTATGAGTCGTATTGTGGAAGGCAAATGCTCCTTATAGTGAGATTTGAAATGAGGTATAAGCGAGTTTCTCTAGATAAAGACGAGACAGTATATGAATGTATGAATTATTCAGTAGATTATAGTATTTCAGGAAAAACCTTTTATATTAATCCAGTACGAATAATTCAAGTATTGCGTGATTAAGGCGCATTTGTTTTAATGAATATTCTTAAACGTTATGAAATGTAACGCAATATATTAGATAAAATTATTTGTAACTTACAATATACACATCCTTGCATAGAGACAAACATTTTCAGAGATAGTTTTGTACTTTGACATGTGACAAAAATTGTTTTATTGTAACACAAAAGTGGTATAGTCTCTGCAACTGCACATAGAGATTTTAACTCTGAATCAGACAGGATTTCAGCCATAGATTAATATGGGTACTGCATTCATGGTGATGCAGTTTATGCAATGAGAATGAAGTGATCTCTTCAGGAACCCAACCGGTACTAGTTATGTGACGATCTTCGGTTGCACACATACTGGTTAGGTCTGCAGTTAATTCTTGAAAAGTGCCACATCAAGCTGTAAGTTGTTTAAGGGTCTTCTACGGATTTATTACAAAATTAAGCCATCAGATTTTCTTTGACAACTCGATATCTGTGGTCCTTAAACATGGACTACAAACTATACCAAATACTTTTAACCCGGCTCCTGTGTAATATTATGCACGCCCGCTGTTCCTTGTGTTACGTTATTGATCTATAGATCAAAATAATAAATATTTGAATAAGTTCCTATACACAATCTGTTTATTTTCCAAGGCTGAAATTACAATTGAACAAAAGCTAAACAAACATGTTGACATACGCAGAAAACATTTAAATACCAACTTAAGGGACAAATAGCGGTGGAGATTAAACAAAACGCAGCTACAGTTAAACCAAATGGAAAATGGAGAGATAGATTGAAACACACAAATATGTAGCTAGTTACAGCTGTACATGTGTACGGATGAGTAATAGGAAAAGACATATCTTTATATTATATAATTTATGTAAACGAGTTTCCATACAATGGAATCTGAAGTGACCGCAAAGAAGATTGTATGTATCTATGCATATGGTTTGAAATGCCGTTAAAATAATATAATTTTATAGCCCACTCAAATATATTGAGAAAAGAATTCCATTTTAAAAATAAGATAGAAATAAAATATTTTTCAAAGAATTTGAAGAAGAGAAGAAATATTGCAGTTGATGTAAATTGAAATTATCTCAGAAATAGACTACTGCGAAGAACTTGATCTGTGCTGCTGGCAAAATAGTTTTATCTCCATTTACTAATTGGATTTAATTTAGCTGCCTTGTCTGATATCAGCGTAGCGTTTGATGAGATGCAGAAAAAATATAGTAACAGCTAAACAAAAGAAAAAAATAACCTCATCAATTTAATTTTCCATGGAATGAAAAAATACAAGCGTTTCAAGGAACAAAAGAATATATAACATATTCTAAGGAACAAAATTTCAACTTTTTCGATTTCTATTGGTTATTGCCATTTATTAGAGTGTGTTCCGACTATGTACGTTCTAAGTTCAAATCTTTCCAATGTTGGCAACGCTTCTCTTCCTAATATCATCGACAAATTAAGAGAGAGAACTTGCAGTAGATGGGTTAATCGGTTACATTTACTTTAGTTTTTGATCGGTTCTCTAATCTATACAATGGTTTAACCCAAACAGCCGATGTTCGAGGCTTTTATTAATGATTTTACATTGAAATGCATGCATGCATGTGTATGGACAAGCGTTTCTAATTCTAAAATAAATATCGGGTTCAAATTTTGACACGAGCCCGGTAAATCTATAATATCGATCACTATATTCAATTGGTACTTATTTTATTGACCCCGAAAAGATGAAAAGCAAAGTCGACCACAGCGTAAATTGAAACTAGAATGCAAAATCGAAAGAAATGCCGCAAAGCATTTTGATGGCGCAGTAATTATTCTGCCAGGTTACCGCCTAATAGTAGGACAAAATATTTCTATGATTTACGCGACTGTCGAGTTTTGAAATGAAATATCTTTTGCTTTACCTCTACCATTTATCATTCCCAGCGGTGACAATAAATATGGGTATCAATCGATTTAATTGACTATTCTCTTCTACTAAAATCTGTAGTCTTTTTATCCCCAGTTAGACGTTATTATATTTATTGGAATTAGAACGAACAGCAGAATTCCAGGAAAGTAGAGTGCCGGGTTAAATGTTTTCCAATATTTACAAATATGGTTGTTCCTAAATTGATTGGGTTTCTGATGATATCTGTGGCTTCTATGAATTGAATAACAATTATCTACAGGGAGGAATTAAAATTATTTCCACTGCCTTAAAATTTGTAATCGTATGTCTATGTGAAATATTACTATATTGGAAATATTCCCAAGAAAGAATATACGTAATGAAGTATCTTTAAACATTTTCCTATTATAATCTAACAAGGTTGATTTAAACCTTATAGTTATTCTTTGTGTAGTAGATAATATATCGGTGAAATATCAGGGTCAACTCAAACGACTGTAATCTTCTCTTCAGGTGTTTGGGTATTTCCTCCTTGGATTGTTTTAGTAGTTTGATCAATGCGGTACAACACCAGATAGAATATAGAAATGTTGTTGTCATACTTCTGGGTAGATCTCATAAAAATTGTTACTGTAAGTGATATGAAATATTTATTTCTCTTGCTCGAATAACACCTCCTATGCACATCTGAATAATGATAACAAGTCATAGCGAATTGAGATGTGGAACTTTGTAATTATATATTTATAAACTGTGTTAAAGATTATTGACACTTACGTTTCAATATTTTAGCTGTAGATATAAATCTAATTTTTTTCTCACTGTTTAGGCTAGTCGTTTCATATTTTATAATAGAAAAAAAACAATGTGTACGTGTGTGTGTGTGAGTGTGTGTGCGGGTGGTCGGGCGAGTTGTAACGAAATCAATGGGATTGTTTTGATTAAAATTAATTGCAAACAGAAGTCTACAGTTAGTATAGGAAGAATCCGCATTATTGGTCAAAGCCATAGCAATGTCATTCATTTCATTCAGAGAAAATTCAGAAATATATTATGAAGAATAATTACTTAGTTAAAATCCATGACGTTTCTAAAGTGAAATTCTCCTTTAAACAATGTCGCGTTACTTTTAACATATTTAATGCAGAACGTATTAAACAGATAATTTGAAACAATTTACGACGAAGAAAAGATATCAAATATTAATAAAATTATTATGGGTAGTAAGAGAGACGACGCCAAAAATTTCTGGGGTTATATGACTTCATCAAAGAACTATAAACTTCATTTTAATTAGCAAAGTTGTGATGGTAAAGTCACAAAGAAATTATATGCTAACATAAACTGAAATAAAAAATAAAAAAAGAATTTTCAGATAAAAGTTATTTAGAGATAAAACAATCCGGAAAACATCATTAAATTTTAATATGATTAGTGTGGTAAGAGTGCAAGAAGTAAAATCGAGATTTTCTTTTAAATTTAACTGAACAATTGTCCTTATTGCAGATGATGGCGTCACTGAAAGATTTGGGAATTATATTAAATAACAAATTCGTTTCAACTTCGAATCATTTATAGCTAAGATAATGTTAACACATTTAAAACAAATAAAGTTACGAAGCTAAATGAGGAAAATTATGCGGGGAAAACTACGTGGCACTCTTCAGGATATGATTTGATAATGCATTTAAGTGTGCGTGTGTGAGTGAGTTTCAATAAAAAAAATATTGTGTAGATGTCAGTGCATGAGAGAATGTGTATAAATGCATGCATGCACACGCGGGCACACACACATACACACACACGCACACAAAAATGTACACATGCAGAGACACACTCACAAATTCGCCTATATATGTATATACGTGTGTATGGTTGTATATATACATATATGTGTATAGGGTGGGTGGAAATTAACTAGGCATTAGAAACTGCTTATAGAATCTTTAGTATCACTAGTCATGATAGAAATATTTTTTAAATAGAAAAACACTAATGGTGAATTTTTATTTTTTATTGTCTTATTACAAAACCATCATAATCGGAACTGGCCAAATACCTTGAAACAACCAATGATTGGATGCTAAAACCTGTTGAAAAATATGAAAGACCGAAAAAAAAATCACTCTATTCTGAAAGAGAACAAAACATTCGCTAAAGATCTCTTAGATATCCACGACATTGATCAGGTTGAAGGCAATGTGCCAAATGCTGCTGCAAAGAAAATAATATTAATAGCAAAGAAAAAAGCATATGAAAAATTAGCTAGAAGATGGGAGCAGAAACCTCTGCATGGCAAGCATGTGGCCCGTAGCAAATAAGGTGATGTCGATTAGAAACACACGCATCAATGGATACGAAGCTCACAGCAAAAGGCAGAGAGTAAGGGTTCCATATTAGCTGCTCAAGACCAAAGCTTATTAACCCGGACCTACCAAGCCAATGTGACAAAAAGATGGAGCTGACCCAAAATGACGATTCTGTAACGATAGATTGAAACTATAGACCACCTAATCTCAGGATGTAGAGTCTTAGCACCTGTAGAATATAAAGCAAGGCATGACAGAGTCGGCCAGTATTTACACTGGACAATATGTCGGCATTATAAAATCAAAACGGTTGACAAATGGTATAAACACCATCCTGAAGCTGTGACTGAGGGACAAAATGTGTCGATTCATTGGGACTTCCCCGTACATACCGACAAAACTATAAAAGCTAATATACCGGATATTATTATAAAAGATCAGACAAAAAAGGTGTGTTTATTAATTGACATTAGTATTCCTTGCGATCACAACATAGCGGCGAAAGAATTGGACAAAATCAATAAATATAAAGACTTGCTAATCGAAATTGAAAAAATGTGGCATCTCAAGGCGACTACAGTACCAGTGATTGTAGGATCTCTAGGAATGATAAAACAAAGGTACTGAAACCTTCCCTACAGGAAGTGCACAAAATCGTGCTAACTCGAACGACTCATGTACAGCATTATCGCCGTGAAAACAACATTCATTCATGAATTTATTTATTCATTAATTTTTTAAATACATATTGTATTTGTGTGTGTAATCTGGGAATGCACACAATGTGCTTCTCTGCCCTAGGTGGACGGAAATCACTCGGCGAGAAATGGTAGAAAATTTGAAGAAAGAAAGAAAAAAATAATAATGATAATAATAATATGGATGTCTTTAAAATGTTCTTATTGTTTAACTTCGGCAAATAAACACATGTACAATATATTCGTTGTCCACTCCAACTTAATTATTGTTCTTATTTCAATGTCCTTTGAAATATTTCGTGAAACATCCTATGACCACTTCTGTCACTCTCCACCCCTTGTGTCGGCTGTTCTTTGTTTAAACGATCAAAACAACTTAAGGAAGCCACCTACGCATTCACATATTTTGTTATGTTAACTAAATACAGTACCTCTTCAATAGGCTGTTTTCTCTCTTCTACATATCTGTGACAAAATCACATTTGAAACAACCTAAACTTCATAAAATAGCCTAAACAACCACATCCATCAACATACTAAATTACAGTTCATGTTATTCAATAACATAATAATTATCATGATAGATACTACAGAACTTACACTTAACAAAATATTTATAGACACATCAAAAACCATTACCCAGAAGGCTAGTTAAGATACATAAAACCTTAACGAAACAACTGAAGTTCTCAAACTAATAAATATTAGGGCAAAATGAAAACACATCAACAACATACTCAATAGAATTAAGATTCGACATCAAACAACTAAATACGGAAATAACAAAACAATGGATGAATGGCAATCAGAAACTGGAAAACTTCTGTATTGAAAGCGAACTACATACTAAAAGTAAAATTTCTTTATAAAGATAGCACATCAATATGTTACAATAACTGTTTCAAGTAATATACTCACAATCCAATTGTAAGCGAACTCCTTTTCAACTATTTTTTCTTTTGAAAATCATTCAACAAAATCTACAAAGAGAAGACATAACGAGAAAAGGCTATATAACCCTTCTTTCCAGTACTCACTAGATGACTATTAATGAATTCCAGTGACTCAAATCGGAGATCGACAATGTCACAACCATAAACCTGAACTAATTATTTCAATTTATGACGACTTCAACTACTGCTTCGCTAACATCAAAACACAGGAAGCTAAAGAATCCGGAAAATATCCTAATTATAAAACGTCTAAAGCACAACAAAACCTCTGTTTCATGATAATGGTTCAGTTGATTGTATTCAGCTATCTTACAACTTTACAAATCTCACACAAATATTAAACGATGGCTTGAGCAGTAAAATAGAATGCAATAAACTGAATATACCATTCTAATCAGAGTCAATAATGTCGTTTGACAAAATTTCCTATTCGAAAATATCAACAAAAATACAACACGCCACTGTATAAATTGTAAAAACGTCAGTAAATGTTAGTGTAATGTCTCAATTCAACAATACGATGAAGAGTATTATAATTTCATATTTAGAAACTAAATTAAAAAACTGAAAGTATGGTAACGAGCTCTCTTCTGTCGCATTTGTTATATATCTATTGACAAGAGAATAAAGCACATCAGTAACCATAATATCCACCTACACATTGAAATAATAGCATAATAAACACTCTTGAGATATACATCCTTAGAGATTACAGAAAGCATACGACTACTGTGAATTTACAAGCAAGATCAGATCAATCAATTCCGAGATACGAGCACCACAACCTAATGATGCTTGTGACCACACTGGACATTAAATTCGATAAGTATACCCGTTGCGCACAATATTAGAGAATATGTTACATTGGATGTCACAATGTACTTCGAAACAATGCATTGACCTGATATCAGGAGCAGCAATTATATATATATATATATATATATATATATATGAATCACATTTATACACTTATGAGACTAACTTCGCGTGACGTCGTTGAACAGGCGTAACTTTTTCATTTGAAGTATTAGAAATACATGATGAAATAACCACCTCCTTGATATGAACACGACTTTCTTGTAACTCATATGTAGTCGACAGGGCATATATATATATATATATATATATATATATATATATATATATATATATGTGTGTGTGTGTTGTGTGTATGTGTGTGTGTGTGTGTGTTTGTGTGTGTAAATATATATATATATATATGGCTGTGTGGTAAGTAGCTTGCTAACCAACCACATGGTTCCGGGTTCAGTCCCACTGCGTGGCATCTTGGGCAAGTGTCTTCTGCTATAGCCCCGGGCCGACCAATGCCTTGTGAGTGGATTTGGTAGACGGAAACTGAAAGAAGTCTGTCGTATATATGTATATATATATAAGTGTGTGTGTATGTGTTTGTGTGTCTGTGTTTTTCCCCCTAGCATTGCTTGACAACCGATGCTGGTGTGTTTGCGTTCCCGTCACTTAGCGGTTCGGCAAAGGAGACCGATAGAATAAGTACTGGGCTTACAAAGAATGAGTCCTGGGGTCGATTTGCTCGACTAAAGGCGGTGCTCCAGCATGGCCGCAGTCAAATGACTGAAACAAGTAAAAGAGTAAAAGAGTAAGAGTAAAGAGTAATATATATGTATATATGTATATGTGTGTGTGTGCGTGTGTTTGTATGTGTATTTAATATTTTGGCCTGACGAGTATATGTCGATCAGTGTATGGGTGTACCTAAGACCCAGACTGCAAAATAGATGCAACACACAATGCTGGACGGAGTCCTACCTATAAAGGACAGTAGCAGGATGGCAAAGTTTCAGCTACTTGATATCATCCACATTCGAGGTCTCTTTCTGTTGGATCTACTTGAGGAACTCCGCAGTGTTAGTTGAGATAATAATAATAATAATGCCTTAAGCAACGAGAAGATTGATTTAATATTAATCTTTATTTTGTACAACGTTCATCTCGATCCATCCTGCTACTGTCCTTTATAGGTAGGACTCCGTCCAGCATTTTGTGTTGCATCTATTTTGCAGTCTGGGTCTTAGGTACACCATGCATACATAAAGTTGTGTCTCGCTAAACATCCTGACTTTAGGCTGTCATATTTTTATATGCTCGTTCTACAAAATAAAGATTTCTACAAAATCTGTTTTCGTTACTTAAGAAATTCTAGCAGAATGTATGTATGTGTGAGTGTGTGCGTGTGTATAAACGACAGTGAACAAACGATACGAAATAGCGCTGAACATGATATGATATAAAACTATTTTTAACAGGTTGAACTTGAAATACTACCCAATGCTTCTTGGTGCAAGAAAATACAACGAGCCATGATGTACAGTGTCAAAATACGGATAAATGAAAATGGTTTTAAATAAGATTATTGGCAGTTGTCCTTTGGGTATGAAGCATTACTTTAGTAGATTCATTAAACAGCCCACGTCAATATTTGGTGTATTAGTTGTTCAGGTGTCCGGGAATACAGTTTAATAGAAATAGTTTTGTTATGAACAAATTTGTCAGCTTAATATTTCAAAACTCAGTAACATACATTATTACTTAGGTGGGGGACTGCTTTTTGTGAAAATAGCACTGTTACAAATTTGGCCGTGTCAGATGGCATAGCACTTGATGAATCCCATATAACTATGCGTTATGTATTTGTGTATGGATAATGAAGAGTAAAAATGATGATATACATCAGTGTAATGAAGTCCTTTTGGAAATGCAGAAGACTGTTAAATTTGCAAATCTCACTGTGATAGATAATGCATAGTTACAGAAGAACCAGCAGCTAATCTTATGTGCGTTGACAGCAATTTCTTTAATAAGTTATCTTGTTGATGAACACTGTGGATTGTTGCATATTAGGCACAATTTCACTAACACAGAGTCGACAATTACAAACTTCATGAAAGGGTATAAGAAATGACAACAATGGTCCATGAGATGCAGAATTGCTGGGTTTTGAGATATTAAGCTGGCAAATTTGTTCATAACAAAACTATTTCTATTAAACTGTATTCCTGGACACCTGAACAACTAATACACCAAATATTGACGTGGGCTGTTTAATGAATCTAAAGTAATGCTTCATACCCAAAGGACAACTGCCAATAATCTTATTTAAAACCATTTTCAATTATCCGTATTTTGACACTGTATATCATGGCTCGTTGTATTTTCTTGCACCAAGAAGCATTTAGTAGTGTTTCAAGTTCAACCTGTAAAAAATAGTTTTATATCATATCATGTTCAGCGCTTTTACCTCTCGTTTGTTCACTGACATTTATACACACATACACACATATATGTGTATGTTTGTGTTTGTGTGTGAGTGTTAAGTCACAGATATTTGTCATTTTATACACCCCCTATCGTTTTCTCGTAGAATGATACATTAAGGAGGAAGTGTGGTGTGGGGATGCATATTTATCTTATCCCTGGAATTTATGGAGCAAAAATCCTTTTTGTGTCAGTCATCGCTTGACTTCACCGGCTGTTATATTAATGAAGGTACTTTTGATGCAAACGGTACGACGGTAGCTCTTTACGAGAGCAAATTTTATATTGATGACACCTGGTAGAATTCACAGAGTAAGATATAAAAAGGAATCTGTTTGGCTGTGAGTTTCCCTCTCTTATAGTAAAAAAGATCTCGCATAAGTATTTTTAGCTATCACAAATATCTATTTCTGTTTAAACAGCGCTTATGCAGACAAGTATCTCTGGTGGAAAAGGGACAAAATATTACAGGAACAATACATAATTGTTCTTGACAGATTTAGAAGTTCAGATTTATGAGCAAACCGTATAAACCCCAACAACTTCAAGAGATATTAATTGGCAACTACAAGCGATACGTTGTTGACGGTTTTATATCTTCGATACTACGTTTTGATCAAATTATTTATTTCGTCAAAATAATGAATAGCATAAATAATAGTATTCAATAGACCATACGCAAAAACGCAGACCTTTTATGGATATTTTAGTCAATAAAATTGACACAGACATAAAAATAGACATTACTTCAAACCAGCATACGAAAAACAATATTTGATTATTAATAATTGCCACCACGAAACAGCCAAGCAAATACACAGTTCAAATTTGAAAGAATAATCTGCTCAATTGCATCTCTTTCAGAAACACTGGATAGACGACGTCAAGTGTTGAAATATTAAGGAAATTACAATTTGAAAAGTAGTAACAATCAAAAATAATTAAGGACGGGATACAACGAGTCGGGGATAGTGAGGTAAAAGCTACCAATGAAGAAACAGACATCTTACAAAGCTTTCTTTCATGTATCAAAACACGGCCTATCAAATCTAGGAGCACGCTATATCTTTCATATATTCGAATGTAAGTACATACGTACGAACATATATACATATATATACTCGCGCATATCCATACATACACACACATATATATATATATATATATATATATAAATATGGGGGGGGGGTGAGGTTACTTTCAGATCTTTCCGTTAATAAAGTTCCATTCACTAACTTTTATCTACCTTCCAGAAATGCTGCTTGTTGGAGTAATTGTTTCGCAGTTAAATGATTTATTTCTGGGTTCATATTGTCGTAGTACGATTTCAGTCTGTATACGACAGCACGATTTTGTTTTGCTGTTTTATAACAGTTAAATAAATCAGTTTTCATTTCATGACTAGAAGAAAAATGACTTCTGAAGTTAGTATTTCTATTATAACTACACCTAAAAAGAATCTATTTACCTTTTCAGCTGTTGTTTCCGTTCTGTTCTTCGGTTGTGTTGTTGATGTTGTGTTGTTTGTAGTAACTCTCAGCATGGTAGATTCAAGTTTCGGTTGAATTTTTGGTCGAAAATCACTACGATCGTGGATAAAAGGCTCGCTCAGTTAATTCAGTTGAAGATTAACCAGTTATTTAGAAGCGCTGATAGTTGTGGCTTCGAAGTTGGAGACAGTATTCATCGTCCTTTCGATAAATAGTCTCCCACGCCAAATATGTGACTTATCACTGTGGGTACTTGTTTGCGTATGAATGTACGTATGTATATATGTATGTATGTATGCATGTACGCATGCATACACACACACACGCACACACACACACACACATACACATATATACTTCTTGTCTTTTATTGATATTTGAGCTTCAGCAAACACTCTTTTATGGGATTTCGTAAGTGTCATACCCAATTTGCTGCATTGTTAATCCGCATATGTAGCGCTGACATAAGAAGCTGACTATAAAACGGTCTTTGTCGAACGGATATGGAAGACGAAAACTAAAATATGTGTAAATAGTGCAATCGTATGGAAGTCTGCATATACAAATGAATAATGCAATCATGTTTTATCATTACACATGTTTCAGATAAACAATGCCGAATGATGTAACGGTAATTATATAATGAAGTCCAACAATACTGTAAATGTTTGTACTAATATGCTTCATTCAAAACTCGTACAAATACATACACTTAAAATATTGCTGAACTGCACTACAAAATATATATTTGTAACGAAACAACAGTAAAGTTAAGACGTAACTAAAGCCTTTATTTGCATACGCAAATTTTTGTTATTACACTTCCTTTCTTATATACCCTCTATCTAGTTTGTTTATTGTATTTTGTTTTGTTTCTATGCACGTATATGTACGTAAGTGTGTATGTGCGCGCGTATCTGTGTGTATGTAGGTATACTTGTATATACATATATACATACATACATATATATATATATATATATATATATATAATATATATATATATTATATATATATATATATATATATGGAGGCGCAATGGCCCAGTGATTAGGGCAGCGGATTAGCGGCCGTAGTATCACGGTTTTGATACCCAAACCGGGCGTAGTGAGTGTTTATTGAGCGAAAACACCTAAAAGCTCCACGAGGCTCCGGCAGGGGTGGTGATCCCTGCTGTACTCTTTCACCACTCTGTCTCTCACTCTTTTTCCTGTCGGCCTGCTCGCTTAGCCAGCGGGGTGGCGTCATTCGAAGGCTAAAACAATGCGAGCGCATTATGACCAGCGATGTGTAGCAACATATGATGGTCTGGTCGGTCACGTGACGTGATCACATACATATATGCATATATACTTATGAATGAATAATTCATACAGATGCACACACACACACATATGTATACATGCATATCTGGAGGCGCATGTGTGTGTATATATATTTACGTATATGTACCTTATCACACATAATTTCTTAAACAAATATACGTAACATGTGATACATTCCAAGTGCTTGGTAGTTTCCTGAATAGACACAAGCGTAAAATGTTGCTACAATGTGACCATTTTGTATAAATTCTGTTATGAAACAAGTAGAGAATATGGCAATTTTCACGCGAATTTTAGACTTGTAGTGAAATTTATACTTCAAGGGATGTAATTAACAACGTCAAACGAGAATTTTTATTCTTTCAAAAATATACACCATTTGTATATTACTTATTTTTGGAATGTAATTTTATGGATGTATTCACAAAAATGTATATAAAGAACTTTGTAGAATATATCTTCTTTGCAATTTCAGCAAAATTTATGATGTTAAGGTAAATTATGATGAAATACTGTATATTCCTAACTATGGCTATCTGGAAGGATGATTTCTTTACAAATGATGAAAAATGTTTTTCTAAACTCATGATTGTGACTCACAACCTATAATTAGCTCACTTAAACCTTAACATCACTTCATTTTATTTTAAATATTATCTATTTTCCTTAGATTATGTAACATGCTGGTTATATAAACTTTTTGGTTCACATAATCTTGGAAACAGTTTGCTAAGATTTACTATTTTTGCATTATTACATGGGAAAAGTTAGTTTTGCCATTATATCGATTGATACGTGTTGAAATTCTACTGGGTAAAGAAAATGGAACTAAGATGGGCATTTTCCTAGAAGTTTATAATTAGATCCGACTGAACTTGTTATTGCAGTGATATTTATAAGTCTTCTATATATTGTGATTCCAGAAGTGTTTTTATTTTTCAATCCACGAATGAGTAAAACTTATCATGTATGCATCACTACTTATTATCTAACACAAGACTTAAATACCCTACAGTTGCAGTTTGAGTAAAATACAGAACATCTTTGAATGTTAACCACTTGTTGAAATTAGTAAAATGCAAGTTTGTAAACTGAAGAGTAGTTCCGTAAAATGAATGTGTTGTGTAACGGATAACAATTTCCATCTAAAACCAACCGTTATTGCTACCTTCGTTTTCTTAAGACCTCGCTTTATATGGAATACTGTATCAATGAAAAAATACGTAAATGTAAAGGAATTCTCTGTTCCAAGCTGTGTAAGGATACATGTCATTGAGAACTTTTATATCTCGGTGACATGTACAAATCAGAAAAGGAAAATTGTGATTCTTGGCAATAAAGGAATCTAAAGTTTTGAAATTTTTTTTTTTTTTAGCTTTGATAACGTTATTGATTTCTATCTCAAGAATTAACTGCACTAAATAAAAATTTAATGTTTCGTGATAAACAGATATGTTTGGAGCACGGAATACAGGGAGACGAATGCATAAACCCTCCTAGAAAGACGTTATATACTAAATTATGTTACATTGATGGGCTCATATGAATATGAATGTCTGTAGAGCAATATCAAGGATTTTTCCCGGTAGAAAGGTTCTATCAGCGCATGTGAAGCTTTATAAAAACACTCTCTCCAGAATGTGTTATTGGACAAGACATTTAAGCAGTAGGGAAATATATTCAGCTAAAAATGGATGTTTTATCCTGCATGTGAGATAGAAGCAATGTGCTCTACAAACACATGGTTGAGCAAGATTATATCTATTTCTCATTGAATTTCTCACGGGATTACATTGTTTTTCTCCAGTATTGAAAATAATTCGTTTTATATGAACCTGCAATATTTTGCAAAGTTTTGTTCCCCTGACTGTGTTAATGACCTTTGTTAACATTGTGACGTGGTTTATTTCTAAAGTTATTTACACCGCTGGCAATTGATTGCTTCCATATTAAGATGCGAGGTCGTGCGCTATAAGTTCAAAATACTGAGCTGTTCTGATAAACGAGTAGTAGTTCATCGATCCTTTAAATTGTGCTTCAAATGTTAATACTAAAAAGAATATACATTTAAAGAAACCAAACTTAGTGCCTGTTAGTAGAAAATTTATCGAACGGCTACATAACAGAGTATGTTATATGAGGAGCTAATGAACGGCAAATGGAAGCCTACTTCATCTTTTAGTACCTCCTCCTACAGCACATATCACGCATATAAACATGGACTTAGATTATCTGATGATAGTGAAATGTTTAAGAAACCTTTTTGACTTTTTCTGTCAATAAATGTACCATGTTCCTAAAATTTTGAAGTAATTTCGATATTTTAAATTGTTACTTACACCCAAAAATAGCGTGGGAAAACGCTGTTTTGCAAAAATAACCTAAGTATATGTGTTTGGCATTTTGTCAGCTAATCATTTTAAAAACATATTAAGGTATCACACACTTACTCACTCTGTTGTTCTAATCAGCGAGTAGAGTTGGATTACATCATTCTTGGACATTATTTTTTATGTGTTCCTGTAAATATCTCCAGAGACCGATCTGATGTTTGATATGTAAAAATGAAGGAAATGAATTAACATAAATTGTAAGCAGCTAGGTGTTAGAATACGTGGAAGGAGGCTGTAATATTTTAGTAAAGCTAGATATATATATAGCTGTACGTATTAAACTTTGTGTGGCGATTGCCACATGCCTAGAAACTGACTACGTTTTAATAATAAAAATTGCCTCGATATATCAATTTCCAGGAAGATGTTTATTCACCATTGAAGCAGTATCATGATGCTGTAGATTTATAAATAAAACACTATCGATGTGAAGCCTAGTAGGAGAAAGGCTGAAAAATTACCCAACGAATACAAGATTTTATGAAATACAAGAATACAACGAATACAAGAATACAACGAATACAAGATTTTATTAATTACCCAGGTTTGTTGTGCAGCATTTCCACTATTGTAAATCTTGTTTTTGTTTTTCTTCTTTGTGGTGTAATCATGTTTCGAGGCATAAGCATCATGCATTCACTCTGATGTTTAAGAAGTTGGGGAACACCCAGAGAAGGCTACAGGATTTTTACGGAGTTAACGCTTCTAACAACAGATATGTGCATAGATAGATGAAGACGTTTAAAGAGCTGGAGTACACGTATAGTTGTAAGTATGTAAGTATCTCATTTAAATCGTTTTTTAATCTATACAACTACTAAACAGACATACTATGCACAATATACTATTTGAGGCGTTAAAATGCTAATAAACCGACCGAGCGCAACATTTTTACTAATATTTCATTTTATTATTTTGAATGGGTGAAAATCGTAGAGTACCCCAAAGGTATTAAATCAAGGAAAGCATCGTTTCGAAATATAATATGTAACCTAGATATTTGACATTATTGTTTTTCATATTTCACTTCTTTTTGTACTTGAAAATATTTCATATACTTGAATGCTTCTCTTCAAGTACACAATCACGAACTAAGAATTGTACGTAAATTACAAATATATTGTTTTCAAATTATTTTTTAACTCTTCATTGCTTCAGTCCTCTCTGATAATCGCATTGATATAGTCACTATATCATAAATGGGAGACCATACCGTAGCTGTATATCTTCCCACAACGCAGCGTGTGTTTTCGAAGATACGATTCCCACAAAATTGTTGTCTGTGTATTAGATATTGATCACTTAAACAATTTAACTTTCCTATAGAACTGTGGCGTTATTTGTTTTTCTACCGAAAATTCAATAATATATGAATAATACATGCTTTTCCTCGCACCAGATCAATTATCAAATACTCACTCAAAATGAAAAGCTTTGATTTTATTCAACTCTATGTAGATAGCTGTGAATATTATGGAAATTTACCATTGAAATGGAGACGTATGCTTTAAAGATGTGTGAGAAAATGGGAGAGGGGCTAGAAATATTACATAACGAAGAAGCGTATATTTATACAATAGAAAGGCGTGAAAAAACAGAAAATTCATCTAAACTATGCTACAGCTAATATTAGCGCTTCCTCTGATGTCAAAGATTATTTCAGCGTCCACACCTGCATCAAATCAAATTTATTACATATATGGTCAGTTTTATTGTGTTGGCATCGCAATCTTACAGACGGAGCGATGAAGCAAGGCGTGTTAGCATATGCAAAGACGAAGTTAATTCGAATCTTACTTTAAATCCATCAATAGAGTACTTCATGTAGACTGTGCGATTGGCTTTCGCACAATATCAAGTAAAATTCGGTACACTGATTTCCATGAGGCATAAAAAATGTTTCTTGCTTTATTCATGCTGCATTAGAATTTGAAGAAATTATGCCAGGATAAACTATTATCCTGAAGTCAATACATTACTTTTCATGATAACAGGTATTCAACAAAGTAGGTTCAACAGAAATTGATATTCAATTATACGACTAATAATCAGCGAAATTCTTCTTCTTCTTCTTCTTCTTCTTCTTCTTCTTCTTCTTCTTCTTCTTCTTCTTCTTCTTCTTCTTCTTCTTCTTCTTCTTCTTCTTCTTCTTCTTCTTCTTCTACTACTGCTATTACTACTAAAACTACTACTACTACTACTACTACTACTACTACTACTACTTATTCGAAAGACACTGCTCTAAAACGACCAGGTTTCATTACAAAATGAAAACAGTCTCACACTTTAAATTTCAATCGAAATTACAAAGCGTTGCATTACGAGAGTGATGTGTGAATAATGAAAGTAATGTTTCTCCGAATTGGTCACATTTGTACTATAATTAAGAATGCTTTTTAACACCTATCTTTATATATATTGGGTCATCCCATAAATAATGCGGGTTTTTTTTCAATTAACAAAGGAGCATACTCGGCATATTTTGCTTTATGAGTTCAATAAAGACATCAACACAATGGAAAGTGCGAGGAACATTAATGCAGTATATGGGGATCGGACAATAAGCGTAAGCAAGTCTCGGCTGTTGTTCCAGAAATTCAGAATCAGAAACTACAGCCTAGAAGACGAGCCTCGCCCTGGAAGATCAGAAGAGCTCGATGAGGACGTCCTGCAAACCATGATGGAACCAGATCGTATCAAAACTGTCGTTCAAGTCAGCGGTAGAAGAAAAACGACTATCTTTGCTTTCAGGACGAATTGTGTTCTTCCATCAGGATAAAGCTCGGCCACATAAAGCGAAGAGCACATACCAAAGGCTGGAGCAGCTTGAATGGAAACGATTCATCCATCACCACAATACTTTCAAAACGCTACAAACTTCCAATGTTTCACTTTTAGCTGTCTGGAAAGCAGGGAAGTTTCTTCTGATATACTGTCGTTTATCTGTAATTTCTAACATGTCGGATTTTCTGGCGATGGCCTGGTACTATTAGGTCTTCTATTTCAGTACAATTCTAGGCATGTGTGAAACATCAGACAAAAGTAAAACATTGGGAGGTCTTAGCTCTTTGAAAGCTGGTAGGTAATGAGTCGGTGAGGTAGAGGATGGGGTATTGAGTGTTTTGTGAAAAAAAATTAAACACACTTTACATAGTTTTAATATAATGTTTAATATATTGACCAGTTTCGCTTTCGCTACTCATGATATTATAGTTTACTTATTTGAATATGTATTTTCTTAAGAAAAAATTTGGTCCATGTTTTGCCTGATGATATTTACGAATGAATGACTTCGCAAGTACATAAATAAAGGGAGGTAATTGGTTATCGTTATTATTGTTATTGTTGTGGGAAAAGGAGATAACTGTTGAGCTTTCGGTAAGGGGAGGGGAATATATATGTACAGACAAAAAAAAAAAGATTTTGAAAACTTGTTTAGTGTGGGAATTTACGTACATACATATATATATGTATGTATATTAATGGTCGATCATTTTGAACCGTTAAAACTTCCACATTTTTTTCTCTTTCAGTTCTTTTCCTCCATTCTCTCCCCGCTTTTTCCTCTTAAATCTTTCTGTCGAAAAGTGTAGGCTTGAATAGTCAACGACATTTCCATTCTTCCTGAGCCTTAATCTAATAATGTGCTTATTGTTCGTTCACATGTCATCATTTTTTGTTATCTGTAGATTTAAACAATGTCTGTATATATATGTATGTATGTATGGTATGTATGTATGTATGTATGTATGTATGTATGTATGTATGTATGTATGTATGTATGTATGTATGTATGTATGTATGTATGTGTGTGTATATATATATATATATATATATATATATATATACGACGTCGGGCATTTTGATATCAGGAATTAAAAGGGTGTGACCACATACTGCAATAACTGCATTTTGCATGATGGTTATAACAATACCAAAACAACTGACCTGATTATTGACAAAAATCATTACTCATCACTCGGAAAATATCCATTAACACCAATGAAATTATAATGAAGAAAATTCACGAAAATGGTGATAAATATAGGAATAAGAAACACAATAGCCTATTTTCTGAATGATATTGCTCCTCATATTTTATGTATTAGTAATTTCAGCACTAATTCCTAACTGTTCGTTATATGTAAACATAGAACCGAAGCGGAAATCAAATTTTCATCATGCAGATTTAGCCAAATTGAACAAGTTTATCGTAGAAATGAATACCACTTCATTGGACTCAAGTGTGAATGGGAGGAATATCTAAAAGTACATTAATCTATTTAATGTATTTCGCATCAGAAAATAAAATTAGGATATCAGTTTGGTGAGGGAAAATCGACATTATCTCAGTGGCAATTCGCTAGGTTTGTGATACAACACCGTCCTCATTTCCAGCTTTATAAGATCTCTTCAGAAAGGCATACGTCTCAACATACATATCATTAATAGCGATGAATCAATCGCTAAGTACGTAAGTATAACTATAAGTGAGTATAACTATAAGTTATACGAGTCGATGTCAAATTTAATCATGTTAAAAAAAGTTACGCTGGATATTTACCTAAAGTTTGAATCTTTACTTTGAAGTGTGACAAATAGGAAATATAGATCATACAAGTTGCTGCTACAACAGGGATTAATCAAAGATACTCAATGAGATTAATAAAAATTTATACATATGCCGAACATAAATTCCAAATTGTTGCAAATGTAGCAGGAATTGCACAAGTCGAATCGAGATAAAAACTTCGCCACAAATGCATATTTTGCAGCGGCAATCAGAATAAAAAATATTTAAAAAGAACGACAAAGAGGACAACTACAATATGAGCATAAAATATCTGAGGAAAACTAACCAAGAGCTTAGCTAATTTAAGACGATTGATACGCAAACCCAAATGATATTACACATTAAATCAAAACATTAAATCAAACTGCAGGGAAAATACTAAAGAAACGCTAAAACTATAAATAACAAAACTAAAAACATTGAACATAAAAAAATTGTGATCATAAATCACGAAGATACACACATAGTGTAAGCAGCAGCTAAAGTAAATAGCAAATCACCATGAAGCCAAATACCAACATGACTACAATGTATCATCAATGAAAATATGAACACAATTGAATCAGAAAAAAGATCTGAGAGAAGTAATAACTAAAGTTGCAACTGTTCAATATACCAATTATCGAAAGGTGGAAATTGTAAAAATATTAAAATCGTCAGAAGTTTTATTCCTATGAGATACATAACATAAACATTTAGAAAACACATACGAACATCACTACGATAAAATGACTAATCTCTGCACAAATCGGAGTAGATTCGATAACGCCTGTATGAGTAAGTGGTTACAAAAGTTTTTTCGCAATGCTATATATCCACGTTCGATATCACTCTAATACATATTTACATGCTGGTTAAAAGTTTGGGCATTAGGTCAGCATTTTAGGAGAGATAAATCGACTAAATCGACCCCAGTAACCAACTCGTACTTATTTTGTTACACCCGAAGGATAAATGTCAACGTTGACCTCAGTTGAATTATGACATTAATATATTAATAATTAAACAAATCGTATTCAACTGTCACTTCCAATTAACGAACAACATGTTATTAGAAGCGATACATGTAAACAGTACTGAATTTTATCGCATATATATATATATATATATATTAAAGGGAGGGATGTAATATCCAGTCAGATAACGAATTTCTTTATTTAAAATGCAAGGCAGTTCCATTCTGATGGTTCATTTCCAGGTAAATTTCCTATATATATATATATATATATATATATATATATATACATTTATGCGTGCATATAAACACATACATGCTTTCAGTCGCACTCACACTTACACTCATATATATGTGTGGGTTTTTGCGTGTGTATATGTGCGTGCGTTGACAGTTGATAGCTTCATCAACTGAAAGCACCTAATTGATTTGTAAGTAATGGAACATTATATATTTGAAATTGCTTCGGATATTACTTAAAACTTTCACTTTCAAATTACTTTGAAATCTGCATCGAGTTCTCTCCATGACTGGAATGAACAAATATCTTCCAACTTTTACACAATGCAGGCTAAATAGCTTCGTTTGTAACTTGGTACTCTGATGTCAAATCTACCAAATCACTGTATCTAAAGTCATACATATGTGCATAGTAGTGTGGATGTGCCCTGTATATGTATGTTTGTGTGTATCTTCATTGATACATGTAAGCAAAATCGTACAGTACGATAAA
>NC_042999.1:171885676-171900676 GCF_006345805.1 Octopus sinensis
CAGAAAACTTAGAATCATATAGCGAAATTGTGCTGAATGGATTTTGGGGCTTAAGTATAATATCGAACATTATTTTTAATGAGATTAAATTAAGTGATGTTAATTTTTCTGTATTTATTATTGCTGTGAATGAGAACCTTTGCTAATTTAAATTTCCTGGCTGAAATTTACATAATTTTGGCGCAAGGGATCGACGAATGACAATCTATATCTTTTAATTGTGACTAAATAAAATGTTAAATATCAATCCTTCATCAGCAGTATAGTCTCGAAGTTAATGTGAATCATGCATTTTCTGTGTATGTAATTGTGTGTGACTCTGTGTGTGTGTATTTGGCTGGATGTGCGTGTATATGTGTTTATGTTTGTGTATGGGTGTGTATATGTGTGTGCGTGTGTGTGTCCTTGTAAAAGTGTTGTGTCAGAAAAATGGTTGGGACAGATAGCAAGAGCTATATTGAGGTTTCTGACGACAGCGTTACACTACGACTCATGGCTCAAAAATGTTAATCAAATGCTGCTATTTTTTTTGCCGTCAGTATGACTACCATTGTTTAAAATCGTGCACGAGTGGGGTTTCTGCGAACTAGTCACCAGGTACAAAATATTCAAATAGCTAATTTCGCGGTTTGACAAAAATATAACCACCTTTAAAAATTAAAAACGTCTTCATATAATAGACATTTTTCGATCTGTCATCATTCTCGTAGTGAAATGTTTTGACGATTTCAGTAGAGATCGTGAAGTTATACGCTGAAATAAATTCGAAATCAATACTATAATGAACCCTGATATCATTCTGAAGCACACTGGATTAATACCACCCATGGGAGAAGTTATTAGTGCATAACAAAACTTGTGCAAAATATTAACGTCTTCGCTGTGTTTTGAAAATTTTGTAAGTATTTAGAGGTATGGAGCAACAATTAATAGACAATGTTCTAAATATATCTTGGAAACACATTTATTTTCTACAATGAAGAGAATCTCAACAGCAAAACTTTCAATGGGAAATCAGAAACAGAACTGATGAACTTGATAATCTATTATCAACAATTACATGGGAGACTTCAATCTGCCCAATGTCAGATGGCCGAGGGCCTTTCTCTCCAGGAATGACAAGATGTGAACGAGGACAGGCGAGGTCCCTCCTGAACCTCATCAACACCCTGTACATGGAGCAGTAATACTCCAACCAACCAGGGCAGGTAACACACTGGATCTCTGCTTCACAAATGACATGGATCTCATCCATAATGTGAAAGTGACACCGACACTACTCTCGGATCACAACATGATAGAGCTGACCAGGTACGGGCCCAAAAGAGAGCAGGACATGCAGCCTACAAGAAACCCTCAAAATCTTTCCAGCTTGAACTACCATAAGGCAAACTGGAAACAAATTGAGAAAGAGATCCTCAAACAAAACTGCCTAAAGTCTCTCCTCGCCAGACATCGACGTGAAACTTCAACAAATCATGTCTGTAATGCAAGCCATATGCTACAAATGTGTCCCAGAGAGAAAGGCCACTGTACACAAGAACAAAATCCCCAGAGAGAGGAAAATTTTAATGAGACGGCGTACGAATTTTCAAATCGCCTAAACAAACAGATTGAAAGCAGGAAAAGTCCCGCCTAAAATAAAACTGTTGGAAATCGAAAAATGTCTGCAACTCTCCCATGAAAAAGAAAAGAGCAGACAAAGAAGCCTGGGCTATAGAAAACATAAAATTAACCCAGAGCTTTCTACAGGTATGCCAAAGAAACAGCTACAGTGCACTGTAGAATAGGGCCACTCCTCGAAAAGGATGGCACACTTACAGGAAAACCAATGAGGGTAAGTGAAATACTGAATGAGCAATTCAAGAGTGTTTTCACTCCACCCCTTGGGCTCTCCACAAATCACCAATCCAACTGACTTTTTTACCACTGCAGATATAAAATCAGAGGCGGCGACGATAGATTACATCGATATAAAGGAAGACGATGTAACCAAGGCTATAGATGAAATGAAAACAGACTCAGCTACTGGCCCCGATGGATTCCCGGCAATCCTCCTAAAAGCATGTAGAGAGTCCTAGCAAGACCACTGCAGTTCCTCTTTCAGAGCTTCCTTGCAGCTGGCAACTTCAGGAAAACTGAAGGAAGGTTAAAATATGCCCCATCATAAAGGAGGTAGCAGAGCGGAAGCCAAGAACTATAGACCTATCTCTCTAACCTTACACATCAGCAAGGTCATGGAACGAATAGTCAGAAGGAAGCTGATCACCTTCCTTGAGAGAATGACTTGCTGCCGAACCAACATGGTTTCCGACCAGGGAGAAGCTGTTTAACTCAGTCCTACAACACTATGACTGGGTGCTGAAACGGCTGCTCAACCACTCAAATGTGGAAGTGATATATCTCGACTTTGCAAAGGCCTTTGATAAAGTCGATCATGGAATGATATGTCACAAACTGCGTGATCTCAACATAGTTGGAAAACTGGGAGAATGGCTTCATGACTTTCTGAAGGATAGAAGTCAGGTGGTAGTAGCCAATGGGGCCACCTCCATTAACACACAAATAGTGAGCGGTGTTTCCGAGGGCACTGTTCTGGGACCACTACTGTTCATAATGGCCCTCTCAGATGCCCTCAGCCACGCAGAGAGCACGATCACAAGTTATGCAGAGATGATACAAAAGTTTCACAGGCAATACAGAACCCTGAGGACACTAAACACCTGCAATGTGAGCTGGACGAAATATACAAGTGGGCTGAAAAGAATAGCATGCAGTTCAATGCTGGAAAGTTTCAAGCTTTATACTATCAGCATGCAAAACTGAATGCAATACCCAATGAATACATTGGACCCGAGGGATTGCAATCCAGAGGCACAATCAGTGCGTGACCTGGGTATTCACATGAGTGATGACGCGACATTTCATGTACATGTTGCTAAACTGACAATGAAATGTAGACGGCTGGCTGGATGGATTCTTAGAACCTTTAGAACAAGAGAACAAGAAACCATGATGGTCGTCTGGAAGACACTTGTCCTAAGCCACTTGACTATTGCTCTCAGCTATGGTCACCATCCAGTGTCAAGTTGATCACAGACCTTGAGGCGATCCAACGAAGCTACACAAAGAAGATAGCCTCTATGCAGAATGTAAGCTACTGGGAAAAGACTCAAGAGATTAAAATTATATTCCCTGGAGCGTAGGCGGGAAAGATATGCCATAATATACATCTGGAAGATCCTGGAGGGAAGGTTCCTGAACTTTGGCATCGAGAGTTTACGCAAAATGCCAGAACTGGGCGCCACTGCGTGGTGCCTAGGACTCCAACCTGCCATCAAGATGTAGGACAAGATTCTGTGATAGCCTGGGCTTCCGAGGCCCACAGCTCTTCAATATCCTCCCGAAGAACCTGAGAGACCTGCATGGGGTGGATACAGATGTCTTTAAAATGAAGCTGGATCTCTTCCTGTCAGGTGTCCCAGATGAACCAACTTCACGGCAGGAGGGGCAGATGAGGGCAGCTGCATCGAACTCTCTCATGCACCAAATAACAGTTGCTAGAAAGCCTCCATGAAGTGAAACCAAGTAGCAACACCAAATGGCGGTGCCCCAGCATGGCCACAGCTCATAAGCTGAAACTAGAATCAATCAATCAATCAAAAATTACTATTTTAATTAGGCAACCTTAACTATAGCTCTGATTCTATTCCATGTGTTGTATAATGGGATGAAAATATTCTATATCTCCATAAAATAATCCTGTTAGCCGGAAATTTTAAATCATTTAGTAAATGGTGCTGGATAAAAACATTTAAAACAATGCAGAATTGGTATATGTAATCATGAAACCTTTTGTAACGTCAAAAGTAGAATGTAGACAATCATCTTAGACGTTTCACTAAATACTTCAAATAGCTGTTTTATAAAAACCATCTTAGAAGGAGTTAACAGTTGGTTGCACACCAGTACAAGAGATAAGTATATAAGACACAACTGAAAAAAAAATTCATTCGTAGCATTGCAAAAACAAACTTTGTGTTTAAGAATAAAAGCACTCAACAGTAAACGATAAGCTTACTTTGACTTTAAAATTGTGCATTAGCTTCGAAAAATCTTTTTAAAGGCATTATCTCTAAGAACATTGTGAATTCAATAAGACTGAAAAACGCACATGCAAGAAGACGTGTACTAATATACAGCACAATGCTAAACAAATCTGCACTCTCTCCGAAAGCAAATATAATTGGAAATATTTTGATAAACTGGCTTGGTTACAAATAGATTTTGGGTTTTGCTACCAACATGCAGTTGTAACGATTGCACGGCAGGAAACTCCACACTACAATAGCTAATTCCATGATCTTTCAATGATGTTGCCGAATTGTTCACGGTTGGAGAAAGAAAATGATTGTAACTAAAGGTATAAGGAACATACTAAAGAGACGTTACTGTAAATCTACTTTTACGGGGGTTTTTTTACACAAAAAAACTACTTGAAATTATAACTATTAACTATCTGAAAATATGCATAGTTTACAAACTGGTTTTGTTAACTAATATACTGAATGTAATCTGGCCATGACAAATATACATACAAGAATATCAGAGTTGTGGGAACTGATTCCTACATTAAAACTCATAATATTAATGTTTTATCTACGCTTTCTATTCTACAAAATAATTCCAAAGTTACCTAGATATCTATAACTAAAAATTCATAATTATATTTGAACAACAGTTGAGCAAATAATGACTGATTTACACAAACCTTATATGCTGCAAACAGGAGCTTTCTTTAAAAGGCAATATTCCAAAATAAATGTACACTGCCAGTACTGTGGTAGACGTTTGAGTGATTTACTGATCAAACTCTAAAATGTTTTATAATATCTGGAAGCTTTCACAACAAATTGTGATACACAACATTTCTTTCGCAACATAACAGATGTTGGCGATACTTTAGGGTAGGTATAATTAGTCCTAGAGTACATTGCAATGTCATGCTGACACAATCAGTGGAATATTAAGTGAATAGAAGTGTGCAAAGGGAAATTCGAAATTGTACGTACCATTATTGAAACATTTCAGAACCAGTCGATTTATGAAGAAAATCCATGGATATCAACCACGGTGAAAATATGTTGCAGAAAAACTATCCCCACCTAAAATTGTTATTTTGGAATTAATAAATGCCACATAAATTTGTGTATTACTATCCACTTAAGGCGATGGTTTTAAGAAACATACCTTCATCTAATTAAATGTCAAGCATTCCCATTTCAAAGCGAAGACCGAAGGACAGAATAAGATTAAAGCAGTTTTATAGACGTATCAGGTTTTCAAATATTCCTCTCACCTTTCTTCAAACAAAAATTAGAGCAATCTTTGAAAATAAAACTAACCAAGCCTACATACGTTAAGTTCCCTAAGATGTACATCAGTGGCCAGCCCTTAAATAAAGTTGCATAATCTGAATGCCCGTGGAAAATAGCTAGATGCATATGCAATTGCTAGCTTTCTATGCAATGGAAATGTACGCAGGACAAATATAAACCAAGTATACTATATAATTGACTATATATGTAGCTGTACGCCTTGTAATCTCTGTATTCATTGTAATTTTTTTTCAATATACACTCAGTAAAATACTTGTAATCGAGCGAAGCAGACATAGGATTTACCCATCGGATTATATTCAGTGTGATTGTGAAACTTAGTAATCCCAGTCGCCTCGTACAACTCGATGCAGTTGACGACACCCCGGATTATAACAGAGTAAATTTTAAGTAACCGCCTGGATTATATATAATCCAATGAAAAATAACAGACGACGGATGGCAGCTCATTACAACTGTTTCTTACACATTTTTAAAATAAAGGAATGAGAACAATTTCTTCCTTGCAATACACCATTATTATCAGATGAAACATAATTTCAAAATACAAAAAGGGCGGTGAGCTGGCGGACACGGTAGCACGCCGGGCGAAATGCTTAACGTTATTGCGTCTGTCTTTACGTTCTGAGATCAAATTCCGCCGCGGTCGACATTGACTTTCATCCTTTCGGGGTCTAAAAGTTAAGTGTCAGTTGCATACTGGGGTCGATGTAATCGGCCGGCCCCCTCCCCTCAAAATTTCAGGTCTTGTGCCTAGAGTAGGAATGATAATTTCGAAATACAAAGGAATATCCCAAGAATACGGCAAAGGCGTGGCTGAGATCTGTTGTGGCTTACCATGAGGCTAATACCTATATTTATGTTGGCTGCTCTGTAAATCTAAAGCAACACTTATGCAATCGCTATTCATCATTTGAATTAAGACATAGGACAGGCAGTATATCTCTAGCTACAAAGATTTGGGAACTTACAGACGACAATGTTAAAATTTTATACCGTTTGCAAACAGTAGATACTGGTGCAGATTTTGCTGCATGGAGCTGTTTGAAACATGAAAGAGATCAAATAGTGAAAATCTAATTAATAATAATCTAGGCCTTCGTCTTTCTAGTAGACATTATGCTACCCACACCTTTAAATATTTTAATTACATTAAACAACCACTATAATAGCTCCTAACTTACAGCCAATCAAATTTACTCCCTCTTAAAAGTCTTAAAAAGTCAATTGATCTGTTTAATCGTCTGAGTCTGTCTATTCTCGTTCTTCTTTACCGTTATTTCCTAACCACTCGTACTATATAACTCCAATAACATTACTTGCATAGTAGGCGATATTGAAGGAACTAATCTTTCCATTTCTGGTTTGCCCATTATTATGCATAAGCGATCGCGATAGCATCTAACCTAAAAGTCGCAGCCTGCACAGCCTAGCCAGTTTTTTTCCAATTCTATTGAATAATACATACATAGATTTATTCGTACTGCGCAAGTTAAATAATGGAAGGAACGCACTATCCGTCCCTCATATCCGCAACTATTGTTCAGAGTTGCAATACCTGGTTCACACAATGGTGATTATACTATTCAATTAAATAATATCAACGCCATCTATATAACATTCTAGCTTGATAACCAATAGACTGCATCCAACTTCTGCCTTACTTTGATATCCGATCTGGTATTTCCTCTAACTCGGAACTAGTTATAATTTATTTTATAACCCCCTCATTCTTTGAAATCTTTAATGACAAGTACTACCCTACTATTGCTACCAGGTATTTCCCGACACTTTATTTGTTAACGTTATAATTCCTTTTCAGGCACACATGTCCTCATATAAAGGCGGCGAGCTGGCAGAAACATTAGCACGCCGGGCGAAATGCTTAGCGGTATCTCGTCTGCCGTTACGTTCTGAGTTCAAATTTCCCCGGGGTCGACTTTGCCTTTCATCCTTTCGGAGTCGACTAAATAAATACCAGTTACGCACTGGGGTCGTTATATTCGACTTAATCTGTTTGTCTGCTTATATGCTTTCTTAGGTGTCGTTGGGATTGGAAAGTCACAAAGAAATGCGCATTTAGTAATCCTAATATCGCTTCGGCATTAACAAATGAATACACTTTAATTCAGTATGTCATAACGAAATTTCATTCAGCCTGCCGGCTAACTGTGATGTTGTATGTTTTCCGACGACTGACGGTGCAGTGTGACTTAGCCTGCTCTCGCCATTGGACACTTGTGACCGACGAAGACAAAGTGACAGAAATGGGCATTTAGTAATGCTATTACATGAGAAACTGACCGATTTATGCACGTGCGTATGTTCATGTATATGTATCTGTGCTCGTACACATATATGCCTGTGTGTGTGTCTGTGTGTTTCTATATATGTATATATGCGTGTGTATATATATCTCAAGTCATATACGTTATTATTATAGAAAAAATATTCAGTCTTACAGCTGTTTCTGGGATATCCCAGAGTATGAGATCTTCCGTTATCGGTGACAAATAGGGAAAATGAGAAGGGTATAGATTAATGAAATGACGACAGAGAGGTCAGGAGTACAGGAATGAGAAGATGAAGAAAAAGAAGGAAAAAGAAGCATAAACGTTCACAGTTCAGCCTTCCGATCGTGTATAAATGAATCCAGAACTTCTTAGGTGCAACCGTGCGTAAATTCATGTGGGTTAAAGTCCTGATAGCGTAAATATTCAGAAAAAAAAACCCAAACATAGCAATGTTCAATAACAGAATGGTAGTGTATGTGGCCTAAACCACATGGATTTACGCAGGATTGCACCTAAGGACTTATGGAATTATTTCTACAAGATCGGAAATTTGAACTGTGTAACTTTATGATTCTTTTTTCTCGTTCTTCATCTCCTTATTCCATTACTCCTGTCCTCTGTGTCATCATTTCACTAATTTGTAGCCTTCTTATTTTCTCCTTTTTTCTCCGATGACTGAATATCCCATACTCTGGGATATCCTCAAAACACCTGTAAGACTGAATTTCTTTTCTAATAATAATAATGTATATGACTTGAGATATTTGCCTTGCCTTAACGGTTGTTGTCCTCTTTAACAATTATATATCTGCTATAACGGAAATGTTCAATGGCTCCGTAAATACCTTCTTGGCTATAACCTTGGAGCCATAGTAATCCGTTACAGTACCCAGTCGTTTAGGTAAGAAGTGAAGTAGACTCCCGTATTATATATATATATATATAATATATATATATATATATATAATACGGGAGTCTACTTCACTTCTTATCTAAACGACTGGGTACTGTAACGGATTACTATGACTCCAAGGTTATAGCCAAGAAGGTATTGGCTATAACCTTAGATTCAAGATCAAAGTTAGATTCAAGATCAAATCTAACTTTACTTGTGCCTCTGAAAACATAATTTATGTCATAAAATGCTCGGGCTGCCACCAAGACTACGTGGGATCCACGGGACTATCACTCAGACGTAGATGCACACTGCATCGACAACAGATTGCATTCCCAGAATACAGAATGATACCTTTTAGTGAGCACATTGAGAAATGCACAAAGCAACTACTACCACAATTTTTAATCTTTCCATTTTACCAATGTGCTATCGGATCATCAACACAAATTAGACTAAACAAGGAAACATTCTTCATTGAAAAGTACAAGCCCAGACTTAAACATGCCAACATACTGATACAGAGAAATTCACACTAAGGGAAAGGAAAAAAATTTTAAGCGATTATCTCTCTTACACCGGAAGAAATCACTCATTACCTCCCTTTATTTAGAACTATTTTAAACATAAACATAACGATGACTCTATTCAACATAAACATAACGTCGTAAGAAATTTGAAAAGCTAAACGCGAAACCGGTCTTTCTTCTAAACTATGTCATTGTAAGAGAAAAAAAAATGTTATATTCTTCAAACATATTGACGCAAATATATATATATTTTAACCTTTAAGCCTTCTGTAGTTTTTTTCACTTTTTACTATTTTCTATATATTCAACCACGTGCTTTCACAAACCAACTTTCTTGTATATATATAATATATATATATATAATATATATATATATATATATATATATATATATATATATATAATGATAGATAGATAGATAGATAGATAGATAGATAGATAGATAGATAGATGGATGGATAGATAGATTGAAATGTGGAACAATAGATATAATCATAGATAGAAGGATAGGTAGATATAGATATGTATTTATGTGTGTATGTATGAGTGTATAGTTCCCTAATCGTGATATGCTACTTAGAATTCATTCCATCTTAATATGATAGAAGATCCAATATATACGTATACACGTTCATGCACAGATACATATCTACACGTATATATGTATACATACTTGTATAGATTTATTACACAAATTTGAGCGACCAATGATCAATAAAAAAGTCGACCGTCTCATGTCAGCAATCTCATCTAATACATCCTTTATTGCTTCTCAGTTACACAAAGACAAGTGGTTATACACACACACACATATAATATATATGTAAAGTTAATAAAAACTCTATTATCCTAATTAAACATACTACAATCGTATTCTGCAGTCACGACGTTTCTACATTTATTATGCTTCACGTGTCACACCATAAATTCGTATCAGCTAAATACTTCTGAATAGAGAGAAACACACCTGTTTGGGTAAAGAATTAACAATGCTCGGCTTTATTTTCACTTTGACTAAGTAAATAGCTACATATTCCCTTAGGTTTTTGGTACACACGTGTATCATTTGTTTTACAGAACGAAATTGGAAGGAAATAATGAATACATTACAAATAAGATTTGTCAAATAACAGTTGTTGGTCTATGATTTAAATACAATTATGCGCAAATGTTTCGTTCTCATCACTTCCCTCCTTCTGTCTTTCTCTGTATATGTATATATATATATATATATATATATATAGTTAATCAAAACATGAAAACACAAAGAGAAAAAACAACAACGCGAGGATAGGATGTGGAAGAAGTATAGTGTTATTGGACGCTCAGGAAAGGAAAGGAAAGAAGGAAGATCTAGCGTTTCGAGCGGAGCTCTTCGTCAGAAATATAGGAAAAGGAAAGATCCAAAGAAGGGAAGACGGAGGGTAAAATCGCCAACGATACACACGCGGTAACATATTGAATATATATATGTATGTATGTATGTATGTACATATATACACATACTTCCATATACATATATCTATATATATGTGTGTATGTATGTAAATGTATGTATGTGAGGATGTATATATTATATATATACATACAAATATATATATATATATATATATATATTATATATATATATATATATATGTATGTATGTATGTATGTAGATGTTATAAGTCGGTTCAGCAGCCAATATATGAACAGTGAATTACTTGTCAATGAGTCGTAAACGAAAGATGTTATTCACATGTCGCGATATTTAGCTGTTTCCAGGAACAATAAAATAAAATGGAGTGAATGTTTGGAAGAAGTTTCATAAATCCAATTCTAATGTTGTCATGTTATATGAAAATATACAAAAACCTTTGAAAATGATTTTCGTTGGGTTACATTCAGTGACATTTTCCAAATTCACAGCGTGAGCAGATTTGGTTTTAAAAGTAAACAATTCTATGAAGGCACACGAGAAAGACCGGCAAATTGGAAAGGGAAAGTAGAGTTTGTGTCAAATTACTCTGGACAGAAAGCGATTATATTATATTTATGGAAAGTTGAAATATAGAAACTTTAATAGACATTAAAATAACAAGATAACTATGTTTGCTGGTTTGTATAATTATTGAAATCACAAGAAAAATATTTGCTTATTTGTTTCGCTAAATTATGATCTGAGATTGAATCCCACTGAGATGACCATCCCTTTAGGCTTGGTAAATTTTCGTTAATCTGCTATGAATTTACATGACTAACTCCCTCCACGAAGTTTCTGGTCTGTTATTCATATTAGATAGATATGGAAATAAACAGCTGATAGTTTACTTCTACTATTTATTTCTATATCTAGTTTGCTAACTCACCTGAAATATTTACATAAAATGAGTTAACTTTTGCTTGAGGATACTTAACTAATTAAACTGCTCGGAGCACCTTATAACTTAGTGAAGTTAGATATTTCGAAATTAAATCTTGACAAATTCAATTATTTAGGTAAGCACAAGCGAATGAATGAGAACTATTTGCAAGAAAAGCTATAAATTTTAATAAATAAAATGGTTATATGTATGTTAGAAAGATTCATTGCCTCAATAAGAAGAGATATCAAATAGGTTAAGAGTTCGTACACAAATTAACATAGTTATAAATATGTTTGTGTGAATGATGGCGAACAATTTGAATGAGAGAGTCCCAGTTAAAGCAGTGAGGCAAACTTTAAAGTTTTATCTACTGTTTTAATTGTATATCGAAGACATAAGTTAGAATGTAACAATTTTGAATAATTCGGCGAGTTTATTAAAGAAGAATATATTTGGTTTAATTAAATAACTATCGGTTTGCGAATAGAGATAATATAAAATCCAAAGTGGAAACGAATGAGGTGGGGGAGTAATGGAAATGTGAAATTTAAATTCATTATCATAGTTTAGGTAATTAAAGTTATAAACAAATAAGATATAATGCACTATTTCTTTTCAGAAATAATTGGAAGCATTCGATTACAACCAGGAAATAATTCCATAAATTTGAGAGTGGTACATTCTTAATCTTAGCGTTAGTTTTCTTTAACGAACGTTTATTAAGCAATGCCATATCCTTTATTTGTATTCCTGAATTGAATGTAAATTTTCTTGACAAATTTAACTTTATATTCTTTTTCAGAGCAAAATAAACTTGCTTAAAAATGAATTATTCAGTCTTGTGTTTAATATCTCGTTAAGACTAATATCCTTGGAGGTTAATACTCATTAACGCTATTCGTATTTCATTTCTAATAACAAGTTGTGATGCGTTGATAGATAAATCTCTTACTCGTTTCCGATACAACGCCGTTGCTATTGTAAATTTCATAAATGTCCACCATTTTATGAGATAGAAATATATTTATCTTTTTATATTCCTGGTATTTTAAGTATTATTTGATTAGGGAAGAATTGTTAAATTTTAATAAAATACACTTTATTGAAAACTAAAGATTTTTTCTCTCCGATATAGGTATTATTTTTATTGGTCTATAATTGCGTGGCTGTAATCAATTTTGGTGGATCATGACATTCGTTACTAGAGAATTGGCTTTGACAGTGTAGCAGCTGAAATGCATACAGTTCTGCATAAAATAAAGTAGTCAAATCTTTTTGGACAGGCCACTACATTTGGAGATATAATATATATATATATATATATATATATATATATATATATATATATATATATATATATATATAATATATATGTATGTATGTATATATATAAAGGGTAAGGGTAAAGACCCCCTCGGTCATGAATGACCATGGGATTGCACCTAGAAAGTTACCCTCCTAGACACAAGTCCGGGCAAGGTTGTTTATGGAAGACCAGCAGTCGCCCATGCATACCGGCCTCCTCTCTCCACGCCACCAGTATTATCCAAGGGAAAGACAAAGGTCGATACAGTTTGGCACCTGTGACGTCGCAACTCCTTTCTACAGCTGAGTGAACTGGAGCAACGTGAAATAAAGTGCCTTGCTCAAGAATACACATATCACTTTTTCTGAATAATTGCTGCTGTGAAGGTAAAAATTTATAGAACAGATTAATTGGGTTTATTACTGAGTTGAAATTGTAAAGCGCATTCTAAATATAATGCCAAAGAATTCCCAAATAAATATCTATGTAATTGCTTGCTTGCTTAATTACTGCAAATTGTTTCGTTCCAAACTAAAAGATTATATATGAAAGGAAAACAAAATATTATTTACAATTAGTGAACTGTATGAAGACGGGCATGGTTGGGTAAATGCTCATGTGGCTGAGAGGTTAAGCTGGCAGAGTGAAAGATGCATGTGGTTATATATAATTTCTAGAAAATATAGAATGTCTGTATAAGCATTAGTGGAAGTGGAAGAAACGCATGTAAATGCGAGCGATTTTTAGTCGAAGCAAGATAGTCGTTTGAAGGAGAGAATCTAAAAGTATAAGGTGAAGTGTGTTAGATTTTACTGATGTTAGCCAATATAAAATCAAATTCAATCAAGTTTTGAAATGTAGTTAGGCATAAAGAAAAGACAAGATAGTGGGGAGTACTGATTAGTATGAGATTGAACATACATAGGAATATATTACATATGTCAGTTTTAAAATGTATTCAATGGTTCATACCTCAACAAATATAGATATTTGAATAGATAACCATAGAAACATAGATACATTAAACAATATATATATATATATATATATACATATATATATATTAATGGTGCTAGTGCTTTGTGTGACTTTTCGAGTCGCTGTTGACTGTTACTTCTAGGTAACGGACCACCTATATTATATTCAATATATTAGTTTTCATTGTATGTATAATATATACATACACACACACACACACACACACACACACACATATATATATATATATTATATATATATATATATATAATATATATATATATATATATATATATATAAATATAAATATATATATATATATATATATATATATATATATATATATTATATTATATATATGGTGTGTGTGTGTGTGTGAGTGAGTGTGCGTATAGAAACACCCACACAAACCTAAACGCACTTATATATAAGTAAATGTGAGTTCAGTATAATATGCAATAATTTAAATGAAATAGAGGATAAGGAAAAAATAAAACAAATTAATTACAACAATTAACTCGGCTTCTAATCGTATATTGATAACATCATTTAGAATTGAACGTGTTATCCTTGAGTGGTAAATGATTTACGTACAAAGGTAAGGGGAAATAATTGGAAGAATTAAATAACGGAAATTGCTGAAAATGTAATGGCAAAGTGTTGTGTATGGGAAATTCAAACTGAATAAATGTAAGACAGAAAGAGAAAATACAACGTGAGCGAAAGATAATGACAACTAACATGAAAGCATTTCATTGAGTAGTGTCATATCAGATTAGTAAATGAATAAATGTATATGTGTATATGTATGCGCGTGAGCGATTGTGCCCGCACGTGCGTGTATGTATATGTATATACATATATATACACATGTGTATGTGTGTGTATACATATTATACATATATACATATACACACACAAACATATATATATGTGTGTGTGTGTATACATAATATATATGCATAAATACATAAGCGCAGGCGTAGCTGTGTGGTAAGAAGCTTGCCTCCTAGACGCATGGTTCCGGTTTCAGTTCCATTGCGTAGCACATAGCCTCAGGCTGACCAAATCCTTGTGAATGGATTTGGAAACTGAAAGAAGCCCGTCTTATATGTACATATATGTGTGTTTGTATATGTGCTCTTCGTGTCCGTATTTGTCCCCGACCACTGCTTGACAACCGGCGTTGGTATGTTTACATCGTCGGAACTGGCGGTTCGGCAAACGTGAGTGATAAAATACATATCAGGCTT